>NC_088202.1:27566212-27852591 GCF_037126465.1 Ornithodoros turicata | reverse complement strand
CTGGTAGTTGGGTCATTGGAACCATATCATCAAGTAACCAGTCAGCTCAGGACGCTTAGCTGTATTCCCAGCGAGACATAGACGAAATTGCTAAAAATGTGCACACCAGCCCTTTAATCTGCACCCCGCTGGTAGTTGGGTCATTGGAACCCCATCATCAAGTAACCAGTCAGCTCAGGACGCTTAGCTGTATTCCCAGCGAGACATAGACGAAATTGCTAAAAATGTGCACACCAGCCCTTTAATGTGCACCCCGCTGGTAGTTGGGTCATTGGAACCATATCATCAAGTAACCAGTCAGCTCAGGACGCTTAGCTGTATTCCCAGCGAGACATAGACGAAATTGCTAAAAATGTGCACACCAGCCCTTTAATGTGCACCCCGCTGGTAGTTGGGTCATTGGAACCCCATCATCAAGTAACCAGTCAGCTCAGGACGCTTAGCTGTATTCCCAGCGAGACATAGACGAAATTGCTAAAAATGTGCACACGTACCAGCCCTTTAATGTGCACCCCGCTGGTAGTTGGGTCATTGGAACCATATCATCAGGTAACCAGTCAGCTCAGGACGCTTAGGTGTATTCCCAGCGAGACATAGACGAAATTGCTAAAAATGTGCACACCAGCCCTTTAATGTGCACCCCGCTGGTAGTTGGGTCATTGGAACCATATCATCAGGTAACCAGTCAGCTCAGGACGCTTAGCTGTATTCCCAGCGAGACATAGACGAAATTGCTAAAAATGTGCACACCAGCCCTTTAAGAGGGGATACGACCTCCGGCGGCCCCATGTATTCTCTATGGGCGAAACAATGGGATCTTTTGCAGCTAATACTGAACCGATTTGGACCAAAATGGCCTTGTTCGATAGATTTTAGAATTTCAAAAAATTCGCATTGGACACATTTGCAATTTTTTTCCCAGAAGTTTTTAAAAACCTTACGAAAGCTGCTAAAAATTTATAAGTTCGGTCTCTCGCTTTTGGAAGTTCGTAGCTCGTTTACTGTAGCACATATGTGAAATGTAATCAGTAGCATTTACGCGGAATTCTTTCTTGAATATTTACGTGTCCATGTCATGTCTGTCCATGCCTCCAGTTGTTCACAATATTGAAAAAACTTAAGGTATGTACGGCTCCGTGAACTGCCCCGTCTTGCCATCGTACAGTAGCGACACATTGCTGGTCAGAAGAGAACTTCATATCGTTCCGCGGAATGCAGTCACTGTTCTGGCACCCTATCCCAGAAGGGGTTTCCCCGGCAGCGGAAGCGCGAAATTGAGGTCGTGAAACCTGTCTGAAGAGATCCACGTTGAGTAGGTCGTCGCAAAATAATGGGAAGGCCTTCAGTGAGAATAGGGAGAATAGGCGGCATAGACCAGGAAAGCTTTGCTACACAGCCACACAATATTCGTCTCGCATCGCATGCACGTAAAAAGAACGGTAGGGTTAGGGGAGGTGAGGCACAGTGGGGTCCAGGAAGAAATGTCCCCGGAAAAAATGTCCCCGGAAGAAATGCCCCCGGAAAAATTGTTCCCGGAAAAAATGTTCCCTGGAAGAAATGTCCCCGGAAAAAATGTCCCCTGAGGAAAATTCACTTTTGGTACGCGTGGACTGGTTGACTTCGGACGTTGATTTTTTACTAGGACAGTGTGAACGTTTGGATTTTTGAGCACCAAAGCGAGTAATCGTATATCCTATTCCATTTCCGAATCAAATATGGAATTCAATGTTCTAGTTCCAAATCGAATTGATGCTTCTACTAAAGCGAATATATCTGAATAGTCCCGAAGCTGCACATGTAAGGCCGGCATCTCCTTTTTGTGTAAATAAACATATACCCCACATGTAGGGAAAAAAGAGTAAGCGCTATACTTAAGCATACATATACCGTACATGTTTGTATTCTAATATATGTTGTATATGTATCCAATTACGGTTATGCAACGAGTCGCTTAATTTATTCGTATTAAATTTCATTTTAAAATGACTACTCACACACAGCATTTCTTTGCCTAGGGAGTGCCTGTTGGTCAGTTTTGGTGAATTTACTTCGTTGTGTCTTGCAACAAAGCGGCCTGTACAGTCATGGGGCTCCGGAGATGTGACACCGCTAGACATATTGAAATACATTTTTGCCTGTCAATCTTGTTGTCCCCCCGCATTTTATTTACCTTTTTACACGTCACCCTGCACGTCGATCTGCGCTCTTCAAAAACAGAACTTGACATGCCTCTTGCCCATTCCGAATGACATCTTCTCTCCTGATTTGTTGAAACTGGACGGCGTACTACTTTGTGTGACACTTCACATTTGTGCTAATTAGCAGAGAAAATGTTTTTCCGTGTTAGCGCCGTGAAGCAACTGTTGCTGTACGCGGTGTACAGGCATGGACAGAGGACAGCAGGAGGGAGGATGACAGGGGGTTAGTATGCGTCCTGGGCCGACTTCAGGGCTAAGTGTGCCGATATTCGTCAGGAAAGTCCGACGGAAAACCCAGGGAAAACCTCAGAGGGCACACCTGGTGACAGGATTCGAACCCGTGTCACCTCCCAGTCTCGACGTGAAAGGCGATCATCCAAACCGCTACTCCACGCGAGCTGGTACAGAAAAAAGTACGTCCCGCTCTTATGTTGATGTTGATGGAGAAAAATACTAGGGAGACGTTAATTCCCTCAAACCTGAAAGGATAGCTGTGTCAGATGGGCTAAAATCTAGTCTCAAAATCCCGGCGTTCTGATTGCACATCTGTCAGTACGACGTCACGCAGTATATACTTCTCAGTATAAGAAGAAAGAAACAAAATAAGAATATCCCAGCCAAGTGTGCACATTGTATCAACGAACGTGACAATTGATTGCAGTGTATTCGCTACTAGAAATCGTAAGTGAAAGTAGGTCAAGCTTTCCAAGTAAAAACACTTAGTAAGTGGTTAGGAATTTTAGTATTTATTTTTAGCCCGAGGACTTCAAGACCTGCAATATCGCAACCGGGGATTTCGCAAAAATTGCACGCGTAGCAAAAGTGGATGTTTCTCGAGGGGACATTTTTTCCGGGGGACATTTTTTCCAGGGGACATTTCTTCCGGGAACATTTTTTCCGGGGCCATCTCTTCCGGGGACATTTTTTCCGGGAACATTTTTTCCGGTTCCCGGCACAGTGAGACCGAGTGGTGTTATCATTCGCTCTCCCGATGTGTTGAAATTGGAAGACAGTTTTCTTTCTTTTTTTAATGAGGTAATATCAAACAGTCAAAGACTGGATTATGGAAAGGCCGAAAAATAAGGAATTCCAAGAGGATGTCTGCGAAATAAATAATTTATGAATAAAACGTTGAAAAAGACTCCACGTAGAAATTCACTTTTTAACAGAACTTTTTCAAAAGAAGCTCTTTCTCTATCCACAGCTGTAAGATCAACCCCAGCACACGAGGGATGCTGCCAAAAAGTGGCATGCGCTGGACAAGGTCATACAAAGTTATTTTAAATGCATAACAAGCATTTAGCACATTAATTCCCAATACCTGTCCTGAGCACAGCGTTGTGGATCTACCTGATGTAGCAGATGCAACTTTTCGAATATATATTTTTCCTTTCTTGGTGGCCTCTGGCTTTCGATAGTTCAGTCTTCCGAGTTCTCGGGCTCGGGGTCCAATGATGGGTGTAACAGGGGTGTCACATATTACACCCAAAAGAAGGGTGCTTATTGGGTATATTGACTCAAAAAATGGCAAGTTCTAAAAAAAAAGGCTTACTCCCAAAATTCTATTTGCACTGATGTACTGCAACCTGCATTTGCAAGTCTGAGAGTCTTAGCTGCCTAGACTCTTAAGGACATGTTTACAAAAAGAAAGTGTCTGGTGGGTGATTGCCAGTGAATGACTTGTACTACTCACTCAATGAATTTTAGAGGAGATGGTGTCGCTCTATATATTTGGCAACCCGAACGTGATTGTCGTCGTGTACAATAAACACTTGCAATAACACAGTCATCTCTACTTTTTGTTTTCTGCCTAAGTGATCGAAAGTACGTTATCTAAAGGGAAGTTTGGTGAAACGATTTATTCCCTGTATTAATTCTCAACAATTCTATGCTACTTACTTTGTAGAGCTCATTTTTTATCGCAGTTGGAATAACAATTTCCGTATCTTGGCTTCCTTACCTTTCGACCTTACGGTAATTCGGTTTTCTGGCTTTCCGGCCTGCTGATAGTTCGGTTTTCTGAATTTTCAGCCTTCTGATCGTTCGATGTTTTAATTTTTCGGCCTTTTTTAAGTTTCGACCTTCTGATACCTTGTCTAGGTTTCGAAGGATACATGTATGTTGTAAGGACCACATTTAGGTTCACCTGCACATAGGCGCAAAGTAAATAAACTGAAACTGGGTGTCCGCCCATTTCATCGAAAATCGTTTGGTCGAATGCCGTTTGATCGACGCCGTTTGTTGGAAAGGCGTTTGTTTTGAAAGGAGTTCAAAGCTCCGTGGAGTGGGTCGTACGCACCTGTTTTTCCGTAAGTTTTGATTCGAGCATACGGTGCAGGCAATCAGTGTCCTCTGCTTTTTTATTTATTTGTTTGCTTTGTTCAGCCGAAGAGGGGAGGCCACTGGTTATTTTAAGACCTTTGTCATTTACGAACAACACAGCTGAACAGAAAAGTGGGCACAACCCGACGAATTACACCTATTGAAGAATATGGCCTGACGTTGGGAGCAGCCGACAGTCTGTGCTTCTTCTGGGCACTCTTCTCATTGCTGGCGGCAAATTTAAAGGGAAAGTTCTGAAATCGGATATCCATATGTGTGCGAAAGCCGCTCGTCTGTGGAAACTATAAGAAGGAAACTTCGCCATGGTACAACAAAACATATTAGATTAACAGCATATAAAGCATTAGTTCCGAGTGGCTCGGGACTAACATCTCCATTTTTTTCTTTTACAAATCAATCAATCAAAACATTAGGAAGGGAGTTGCCTCAGGACAGAAGCCGCCGATATTCCGAACCGAGACTGTTCTTCTTCAACAGTCTCTGTTCGAAATATCGGCGGCTTCTGTCCTGAGGCAACTCCCTACCTACATCTCTACCGGTTCGCTGGATTTCTACCCATCTACAATCAAAGCATTAGTTCCCCTCATTTAGAGTACAGTAAAACCTCCAAAGTCGGACACCTCCCTACCTCGGACAACTCCCCATGTCGGACAAGATTTCATTGCACATGCAGGCTTCCATTGAAACTACATGGGTACGAAATTCTCTATGTCGGACACCTCCCTATCCCGTAAGTAGCACAGGGTTTTCCCTGCTAAGCCTCGGACAAAACCCTGGCCAAATTACCTCGATCTCGGCCGATCTTTGCACCAAAGACTCAAAATGAGTCAGTGGCCTTGACTTTCGCCCCTTTTTTCCCCTATACTGGTCTCAGCATTTTGTTGCTTTAGTTTTTCGAGTCCAAAAACAAGTGCTGTCAGTCCACATTGTAATTCTTTGTGTGAGCACTTGTCTTCGGTTTGTCTAGAGCCTTTGAACGCGCACTGCACCAAAGCAATGAAAAGCGGGCTGACGCTTCAGAGACATGTCCTCGCTGCTCGAAAAGCTCCAGAGGTAATGCCATTGAGTGGAATCTGAACGGAATTGAATCTACCAAAATCAGTAATAATTATCAGTGAAGAATGGGTAGAGGTACCACTACCACCAGGTACCACGAATGACCATAAATTGAAGAAGGGGGACATTTCTGGCAACACAGCTGTGATCTTTTCCATTTTTTGTTTCCCTCATATTCTGTAACTCGGACACCTCTATAAGTGGGACACGCTTCGGCTGCACCGCGGGTGTCCAACATAGGAAGGTTTCACTGTATGCATCTGCAGTCTTGGATCTCTGCACATCCACACTGTCCGAGAAAAAAAATAAAAAAAAAGAAGACAAAATGCAAAGGTCTGCTGCACGGCTTATCTTGTCTAGGTTTCGGAGGACTTATTCGGCTAATGTTTGTAGCGACAAATAAATTTAGATTCACTTGCACACAGACGCAAGGTAAATACACTAAATCAAAATAGTCAGTTAAATACAAAATGCGTCCGCAAAATGTTCCAGTGTGAGAACTCGGCGCCAAAGAAAAATCAGCAGGTGAATATAAATAAGCGAGGGCCAACGAAATATAACATTTGGACTCCGCGCTGCGTCCAGAAAGTCAGACAAGCTAAGATAGCAAAACATCAAGAAGTCACCAGATGCAGTCCACAAAGGGACAAAAGGGAAGAAGAATGGCTTTCGTCGGGACCTCCTTCTTTCTTTGTAGCTGAGTTGACCTTGGCAACCCAAACATGACGTGAGATCCCTGCATCTCAATAGTCAAGGAGGTCACACGTGTGTTTGGGACTACATAATCCTGCGGAGGAGTGAGTTATTTGTACTAAGGGTAATGGTTACAGCTTCCTCCAGGCTGAGACCCGTATGTTCGTGTGGCGCCATCTACGAGCGAAAAAATCGTGAATCGGAGATGCTGCCTCACTCGTATCCCCTCTTAATGTGCACCCCGCTGGTAGTTGGGTCATTGGAACCATATCATCAAGTAACCAGTCAGCTCAGGACGCTTAGCTGTATTCCCAGCGAGACATAGACTAAATTGCTAAAAATGTGCACACCAGACCTTTAATGTGCACCCCGCTGGTAGTTGGGTCATTGGAACCATATCATCAAGCAACCAGTCAGCTCAGGACGCTTAGCTGTATTCCCAGCGAGACATAGACGAAATTGCTAAAAATGTGCACACCAGCCCTTTAATGTGCACCCCGCTGGTAGTTGGGTCATTGGAACCATATCATCAGGTAACCAGTCAGCTCAGGACGCTTAGCTGTATTCCCAGCGAGACATAGACGAAATTGCTAAAAATGTGCACACCAGCCCTTTAATGTGCACCCCGCTGGTAGTTGGGTCATTGGAACCATATCATCAAGTAACCAGTCAGCTCAGGACGCTTAGCTGTATTCCCACCGAGACATAGACTAAATTGCTAAAAATGTGCACACCAGCCCTTTAATGTGCACCCCGCTGGTAGTTGGGTCATTGGAACCATATCATCAAGCAACCAGTCAGCTCAGGACGCTTAGCTGTATTCCCAGCGAGACATAGACGAAATTGCTAAAAATGTGCACACCAGTCCTTTAATGTGCACCCCGCTGGTAGTTGGGTCATTGGAACCATATCATCAAGCAACCAGTCAGCTCAGGACGCTTAGCTGTATTCCCAGCGAGACATAGACGAAATTGCTAAAAATGTGCTCACCAGTCCTTTAATATGCACCCCGCTGGTAGTTGAGTCATTGGAACCATATCATCAGGTAACCAGTCAGCTCAGGACGCTTAGCTGTATTCCCAGCGAGACATAGACGAAATTGCTAAAAATGTGCACACCAGCCCTTTAATGTGCACCCCGCTGGTAGTTGGGTCATTGGAACCATATCATCAGGTAACCAGTCAGCTCAGGACGCTTCGCTGTATTCCCAGCGAGACATAGACGAAATTGCTAAAAATGTGCACACCAGCCCTTTAATGTCCACCCCACTGGTAGTTGGGTCATTGGAACCATATCATCAAGTAACCAGTCAGCTCAGGACGCTTAGCTGTATTCCCAGCGAGACATAGACGAAATTGCTAAAAATGTGCACACCAGCCCTTTAATGTGCACCCCGCTGGTAGTTGGGTCATTGGAACCATATCAAGTAATCAGTCAGCTCAGGACGCTTAGCTGTATTCCCAGCGAGACATAGACGAAATTGCTAAAAATGTGCACACCAGCCCTTTAATGTGCACCCCGCTGGTAGTTGGGTCATTGGAACCATATCATCAAGTAACCAGTCAGCTCAGGACGCTTAGCTGTATTCCCAGCGAGACATAGACGAAATTGCTAAAAATGTGCACACCAGCCCTTTAATCTGCACCCCTCTGGTAGTTGGGTCATTGGAACCCCATCATCAAGTAACCAGTCAGCTCAGGACGCTTAGCTGTATTCCGAGCGAGACATAGACGAAATTGCTAAAAATGTGCACACCAGCCCTTTAATGTGCACCCCGCTGGTAGTTGGGTCATTGGAACCATATCATCAAGTAACCAGTTAGCTCAGGACGCTTAGCTGTATTCCCAGCGAGACATAGACGAAATTGCTAAAAATGTGCACACCAGCCCTTTAATGTGCACCCCGCTGGTAGTTGGGTCATTGGAACCCCATCATCAAGTAACCAGTCAGCTCAGGACGCTTACCTGTATTCCCAGCGAGACATAGACGAAATTGCTAAAAATGTGCACACGTACCAGCCCTTTAATGTGCACCCCGCTGGTAGTTGGGTCATTGGAACCATATCATCAGGTAACCAGTCAGCTCAGGACGCTTAGCTGTATTCCCAGCGAGACATAGACGAAATTGCTAAAAATGTGCACACCAGCCCTTTAATGTGCACCCCGCTGGTAGTTGGGTCATTGGAACCATATCATCAAGTAACCAGTCAGCTCAGGACGCTTAGCTGTATTCCCAGCGAGACATAGACTAAATTGCTAAAAATGTGCACACCAGCCCTTTAATGTGCACCCCGCTGGTAGTTGGGTCATTGGAACCATATCATCAAGCAACCAGTGAGCTCAGGACGCTTAGCTGTATTCCCAGCGAGACATAGACGAAATTGCTAAAAATGTGCACACCAGTCCTTTAATGTGCACCCCGCTGGTAGTTGGGTTATTGGAACCGTATCATCAAGTAATCAGTCAGCTTAGAACGCTTCGCTGTGTTCCCAACGCGACATAGACGAAAGTTCTAAAAATGTGTACACCAGCCCTTTAATGTGCTCCCCGTTGGTAGTTGGGTCATTGGAACCATATCATCAAGTAGCCAGTCAGCTCAGGACGCTTTGCTGTATTCCCAGCGAGACATAGACGAAATTGCTAAAAACGTGCACACCACCCCTTCAAACTGCACCATGTGCACTTTTCAGATGGCTGCGCAGGAAATACAACAAAGCGGTTCCTCCCACGGTCTAGTTTTTTCGTCATCAATAAATAGATACCGTGTCCATCCCACATATGAGGGTGAGTGCACTCACCATATTCCTCATGGCTTGAGCGTCGTCAATAGGCTTCGCGTTACTGAAGGCCTCACGTGTGAGTGCCTTCATAATTTGCGCAAGCCTCGCATGGGTCATTTGACCTCATTTCTGAGTGCACTCATAGTGACCTCACACCCCTCAGGCCTCACCAGTGACTTCGCTCACACAGACCTGGCGCCCCTAAGACCTCATGAGTGGACTCACAGGAGACCTCGTAAGGGGCAAAACCTCATGAGTGCACTCACGGATGGCCTCATCGGGGGCTTGCCCTCACTCACCCTCACCTCAAGGGCGTGAGGTGAGGGGCCCTCATGAGGGCCCTCATGAGTGAGTTCGCCCAGCTATGGTGTCAGTAAGATAGCTCTTAAAGGGTCCCTGACCAGTCACCACGCCTTACCTTGGGTCTTTGTTATTATTGAAGTACATACAGTCCCCATGAACCACGCGAGGTGTCACGAGTCAACGGTGAAGAAAGCAACTAAAACCACGGCCCTGAAAATTGGTTCCGGTTTTCCCCCTCAACTCGGCAGATCTCGAGCCTGCTGCAAGAGTTCTTCGATGCAGGCTTCCATGGTGTGACGTCGAGACGTACTTGACTGCACTCTCGTCACAGCGAACCCAACGCAGGGAAAATTACTCTCGCACCCATTCGTGTTTGTTGTGTTTGTTACTCTGACCAAATGGCTGCCGAAGGGAGCGATCTTCTCGACAACCTGTCTTCGAAGGAAAGGCAAATTTTGTTACGGGCGGCGGAATTTGGAAGCCTCGCCTTCGAAACGTCGCCGGCTCCGCGAGCTCAACGGGACGAACATGTTGACGCGGCAGCGTGCGGGAGCAGCAGCCGCCTGAATTCCACAGATTGGTAAATAATGGCTGGCAATTCATTATCATATAGCGCAAGAAACGGATGATTCGACGGATTCTCTAAGCACCTCTCGGTTACAGGTGCCGTTGTGGGTCATGCGTCGCCATGCCCACTGAAGAAGAGTGCCTCTGCTGTAAGGAACTCCAGGGCACCGCTGAACCACTGAGCTTCTCGTGTATCACGGAGCACGAAGATTTCAAATTGTTATGCCTCAACCAAACCGTGCTTAAGGTGGCGTACTTTGAACTTCGGGGCCAGCGGGAACCGATGAGCGCACATATTCACAAGTAAGCATGATTCCAACTTTACGACCACGTTTGTTTCTGGTTATGATGTGTCCAATACCAAAGTGGCATTACATTTCTTTTCTCATTCTGTGTATCATTGCAGGAGATACCGATACACAGCATACCGCCAGTTCGCGAGGTGGGTGTGGCACAAGCTTGGAAAAAACAAGCGCATGGTGATTCCAGCTTGTGCTGTGAACACCATTCGCGAAGCCTTTCCATCAGAGTCAAGGACAGGCTTCAGATATGCAAGGTACTAAGCAAGGTGTGTATGTCGGTACAGTTTCTTGTCTAGCCAGTGTACCCTGCCGGGTACAGGGCAGTAATAGCAGCTATCAAAGGCATTGTTGATGTTTGTAACGTGTCGTACTGTAAAACCCTTAAATTTCGCGCTCCTTATTTTTCGCGAATGGGCCATTGGGGTAGTTTCACGACCGCTGAATTTCGCGAATTTCGTATTTTTCACTGTGTATCCTGTGTACATTAAAATTTTCGCGAAGTTCTTCAATTTGCGAAATTAGCAAAAATTAATGGCGCGCGGAAATAAAGGGTTTTACAGGAAGTGCTGCATTGCACAAAAAAAATAGCCGGTGTCAAGCTACTAATTCTTGACAGTATGCTCCCAACCAGGCACTAAAACTGGAACAAGACCACCACGTGATGACACTGGATGATGGACTGCTACAAGTGTGCTGCAGTCATGGCAAGAACTGTTTGCAGTGTGCTCGTAAAGCAGTGTTGGGGATTGGACTGGTACAAATTGGAGTCAAATCTGAACAGGAATGATGGTAGAGCAAAATGAAATCGGGGCTGGATTTAAAATTGTAATGACATTGTATTTTAGCTACTAGTGATTCGGTGGAGAGTACGGATTGCTTACGCTGGAAGGGACATTAAGCCGTGTGTGAGATTTCACGTGCGTTAAAGAACCCTGAGGTGGGCAAAATTAATCCACAGACTGACCACTGTGGCGTCGCTCATGATCATAGTTGTCTCGCGGCATAAACCCCGAAATATTATTATTTTAGCTACCAGGAGGGCTTACCTGGTTTAGGCGCGGAATGTTGATAACAGAATGCCAACCCGCCCGAGGTTTGAACCTTGTCGAACAGGCTAGCAATTCGGTGACTGGTAGGGGTTCTTTACACATGACGTGTCCAGGAGGGATGCTAAATGCTGTTTCCAGTGTGCATACACACACACGCTATAATAAAGGAAACCTCAGGTGGGCAAAATTAATTCACAGACGTGCTATGGCGTCACTGATAGTCATAGTTGTCCCGTGGTGTGAAACCCAAATTATTATAATTTTACAGAACGCAGTCTGCGAAGGTCTGTTCTCATGTTAAAAACTGGCACGAGGGCGAAATTATCCACTGGTTGACCACTGCCGTGAAGCTCATGATCATGGTTGTCATGCGATGTAAAGCCACAAAATAGTTAAAAATTGATGGAACCCAATAGCTGGAGAGCAGTAGTCAGCGAGACCACGTTGAGAGCTTTCATTTGCTAAGTGAACTCGGAAGCCGCAATTTTAAAATTAGGACTTCAGTCATATGTGCAGATTCATATCCTCAACACTGCTCTTGGATGTGTGGCCAAGGCGTGTGTCCCCAATCTACTCAATCTCTGGCGAAGAAGTGAGCATCATAAAACTACAACATGAAGACTCTACAACAACCAGATGCTTCAATCCACGTTGTTGGTGCATCTTCCATGGGCACGCAACTGATTACAGATGTGGCTGATTGCAGTGCTTTGCCAGACTGCAGTTATGGGACAACAGTGACAAAAATAAAAGGTTCCTTTGAATGAAATGCAGAGTGCAACTGTGTGTCGGTGTGACTGGGTGCAGTGATGCAGTATTTCACGTTAGAACGCTTATGCAGAGCATCAAGGACTTGCTCGTTAATAAGTAGGCCTTCTCCAGCCTGAAGAAGCACTTCTATGCCCACAGCTCCATGTCATGCTCATTCACGCAAGATGTGGATTGACATACCAGGTAAATTGTGGTGTACTGCTTGCCTATTACGCCAGCTTGTTTCTTCATTATCTACCTATGCCCATGTGTATGCCCGACTAATATGAAAATGAAACATAAAGCAGACTTCATACATTCAAACATGCAAAACCTCTCAACTGGCTCATCACCTATTTGTTCAGGCAGGTAACAAGTACAACAAAGCAAGGCAAACGTAATTTTTCATTTTATGATGGTGAGAAGAAAAGGGCCAAATATGGTTTGTGCCACAAACTTCGTGTCACATTACACCTAACTCCATGGCCATGGTGTATTGTAATAGCACATTACAGAAAATGCACAAAATGAACACAGGTGCATCAGACCATGTCCAAATATCCACAAGAATTTTATACAAAATGAAGTACTAGCGATTACAAAGTACAGCTGCCTTCTCGCATGTAACAACAAAAGTGAAGCCCATCACCTTTGTCACCACTATTGCGACATCATATGTGGCAGATTTCACAAAAATGCTACAATGAAACATAATGACTGTGCAAAATTATTACGTGCCAGGCTTGTACATACTGAGTAACTACATTACTTTTCACCAATTACTTTGATCAGTATGTTATTAGGGCTTCAGGAGATTAGTTTTTCCAGTTTTTGTGCTCCTAAGAGACCTTGGTAAAATTTTGAGTGAACGATTAAACTTTGATAAAGGATTGACTCTGCAGAAAGCATTTTCCGCAGACTCAGCACAGTGACTTGTGATTCTAAAGTGCATTTTGAGCACATATATTGAGGAATTCCTATGTATGTTTGCATGCCTATTGAACCATCCATTAAAGTAGCACAGAAGTCATTTTAACACCCAGTTTTCTTCCTATAAAACTGTTAAGTAGGCCAGTAAGATGCACCATGCGAAGTAATTTACACCACATATTCATAATTATCGCAGAAACTGTATTTAAAATACGCCGCAAAAAGCGACCATGCGCAACGGTGGTGAAGAGCAGTACCAGCCTGTGATCTGCCTGGAACCTCGCGCTGACGCTATAAGGAGAAGGTTCGCTGATTGGCCTAGAGAAATGTTGTCTGCTGTTCAGGGTTCTGATAAAGCCTTTCTCCTTGCTCTGTAATGCTTAGGCCGCTCCTTCTATCCCCAATTCTCCGCGAGAATTGGCAAAACAGGTTTACGGCGGCAAAGGGACAAGGCGCTGACCCCCACTGGCGAACCAGAACGAGTTCTCCTTATACCGTCATCGGTGACGTGGCATCATACCTCCTCATCCTCGTTATAGCTGGAATGGCGAGTTAAGGATGAACGCGCGGAGCTATGTTTATGTGAGTTTTTTTCTGGGAAACAAATTGCACACATCAAAACCTTTTGCACTTTTCGGTATAGTGGCACACACACTTTCATCAGATGTCTTAATCTGAAATTTTTTTGGATGGCCCTCTGTACTCCTGTAATGCCGATGAACCCGGCATCTAGCAATAACTTCATCAAATTATGATACATTTTATCATTCCCTCTATTTCCCTACTCCCTTCCCTTCTGCTGCTGGCTGTCCACCTGTCCCCATCTATCTGCCGCTAATGACCATAGTTGCTTCGCAGCATCTAACAGTGAAGTAAAGAAAAAAACAAAAAACAGACGTAGTCATGTCATGAGGTGCTGCCAGTGCCAGCTCATATCTGTTGGCCAAGCCATCACTGGGGATGCTGCAAGAATCTGCTCTTGCGGGCCTCAATGATGTCCTCCCGGCGTTGTCATGGGTAGGTGTCAGAGGTCATTGGTGGGGTGGCAAGTGGGGTTGCTTCCTCAAGTGCTGCTTTAAATGAAGGTAGAGAGGAGCATCTTAGAAGTGTCTCGTCGAGGAGGATGTCAACATAACCAGCGAATAAGCACAAAATTCCACATGTTCACAAGTGAGTTGCTGTTATACAGAACACACCAGGGAGGTGCTAGTGCCTTGGGCATCGCATACTCACTGAATGTTGCATCCTCCTTCATTGTTCATGCACTGATGTGCCCTCCCCTGCCTTTTTGCACCTTCAGTTTCCAACGCTCTTCAGCAGTCAAAGTCTGTGCTTGTTTGCGGCAGGAATTTTCATTGAAGTGGAGAATGGCGAGGGATGTTCTGACGCAGAAAGTGTTATTCACAGTTAACAATATATTTTTATATTGGATAGGCACATGAAGAGAACTACAATAGAATGTCGTTAATTCAAACTTGAGGGGACCAGCACTTTTTTGCCTGAATTATCAGAAGTTTGAATTATCAGAAATCCACCAAGATATATACCGCATGTCCGACGAAAATCTCTGCAGCTCATTGTACGCATAGATCGATAAACAAAAAACAGAGGCGACCACTGTGGTACTTGAGTTAGAAACAGGTCCTACTCGTGGTGTAGAACCTGTTTCTGAGTCAAGTACAACTAACAGCGCCTCAGTTTTCCGTTCATCGATTTATCTGTACAATGGGCTGCAGAGATTTTCGTAGGACAGGTGGTATATTCGTACCATCCTTTGTGCTGCCAGTCACTGATACAAATCACACAAAGTGCATCTATAAGCACTTAGGCGCAAAATATGATAATAACCAATGAACTGCTTCTCTCATTTGTTTTGCGTATCGTGAAGCCTCTGTCCGCCGTAGCAACTTTGAATGTAATTGTGAACAGTGGCCTCTGTTTATGAATTTACTGCATCTCTTGACACTTTTTTATATTTGAATTTTTGCGCTGGTAAACAGGTTTCTTTTTTGTTGTTGTTGTTGTCGTTGCTGAACAAAACAATTATGCAAGCGTAAAATTATCACCAGTTTTGATTAATCAGTGCATCAAAAGTGCGCCTGTAAGGTTGGCTTCCAGCAAGTTACGTGCATTAGGTGAAGCCTACTTTACAGGCAGAACAACTGCAGAAATATTCGAAAATTATTCGAATTTCCGAATATCGCTATTCGATTTCGATTCGGCAGAGCAGTGGTCTTCGGTGTCACCTGCCTTAGAGGCCACAAACTGCAAATTAACCGAAGGCACGGTTCGAATGAAGCGGATACGAAATGTATTAAAGACATACTAGGCCAAACAAAAATTTGGATTTTGTTTGAATTAACTCAAGTCTACTGTACTTTGATCAACACTGAGAAACTTTTGTGTATCCCCAAAATTACATCTATGTTGCTAGTCATAAGCTTGTTTTTGCAATGAGCATTGCCTATTTAAGACCCAGTGAACAAATAATGCGTTAATACGTACCGCTCCAACATTCCTTCAGGGGAAAATGCCGTTGACTTTGGTGCGAAGTTGTTGAGCACGCTATGGAAACTTTCAAGGCCATATGTCTGCGTGGCAGGGGACAGTTGGGGTATATCTTTCAGCAGGAGGGGAGCAGTAACAATGGCCTTGAACTTTGCATGTGCTGCAGATCCTGCAAGAAGCAGAAGTCCACGAGGGTTAGAGACACAAATTTACTACTTGGACTGAATGTTTCACTCAGGTCCCCCAAACTCACCTCGGAAAAGCGTGCAATGAAGAAGGCCGCCACTAGATACCCCACTGTTGCCGTTCCGTATCACTGCACCGCGCTAAGTTTAGCGGCAAAATGTTTTTGTTGTTTCTGCGAATGAATCTAGTCTTTATATGTCCAAATAAAACGCGTATAACAACTTTCTCTGTCGTGTTTCACTTTTTGGTCCGTTTTTAAACGTGTTGAGCGATCGGAAGGATCTAGTGCATGGCTGCGTGCATCACATAGCGTACCTGTCGTACCAGGCGCCGCAGGCGCTGCAGTCGTCCATTTCTCCTTCGGTGACTTGGCCTGGCTTGGATTGTGCTTCAACTGGATCTTTAGCGCGCTACAATCCACGCAAGCCAACGTCTGGTAACAATGGGGTATCTAAGGGCGGCCTCCGGCATTGCACGCATCGGGATAGGAACAAATACATGGGAAAATGGCGACCTTGGGGGACCTGGTTTCACTCCTTTTCTGTATACACCATGATTTTCATGGTGCATATTTACTCTGTTGTAAAATTCATTCAATAACTCAAATTACAGCTGTACCCAAGCAAACAGTGGATACTGGGGAGGTTTGAGTTAATGAGGGTGTAAGTTTCATCCTTTATTGTAGCAACTTGTGTCATATGCCAATTCCTCCCCCTCCGAGAAAAAAAAATAATGGAAATAATGCTATTGACAGGGAACCACGAATGACAAGTCTTATAATGTGTACAGTACCAGGCTGAAGCCAGGTTGACTCCTGGTTGGGCTTGTGCAGACAACGTGGGTAGCTGGGGTCGTGACCCTCATGGATGTTAGCCACGTGATTTACGGAGCTCTTCCACATGGCAGCCAGCAAGTCACCGTCACCACCACTCACAGCTGCGCACCAATATATATGGTTGACGGTGGCTGGTATCCACTGTTTGAGGTCCCTTGTGGCTACAGTGTTGCTGGAGGCTGAGAGCTTCTTCTTTATGCCTGTAGTCAGACGTGGGTGCAAAATGCAGAAATATGTAGAAATTTAAACTGCACCAGCAAAGACAGCACCTCACTGAGAAAGGGTGTCTCATTGAAATGCTCAGGTCAGGCTTGCGTATTAATTGCTTTTCGGTTTGGATTGGGCGTAATATGTGTGGGACAGCTGCCCTGTTTAGGAGCCACTGGTGTAGCTCAAGTACTGAAATGTGAATATGCAATCCTCCATAAAAAAGGGACCTGCATTTGATGCTGCATTTGGGAAGGGGGACACACAAAGGTCTGCTTAAGACCATTTCATACCACCATGTCACAATTAGTATGATGTCATCTTGAACTTAGCAAGCAATTCAGCAGCGGCCAGACATGACCCGTTAATGAGGCTCGTGGTTTTCTGCTGCAGCTAGTCTTACATTGTGCGGCACGGGTTCGCAAAGTGTGCCGTTTTCGGTAGCAACAGCAAGAATGTGTGCATGCTCAGGCATTTCTTATGGTTCGGTAGCCATGTAGAGAGAAAACTTACAGCTGTTGCCTAGATTGTGCTACTTCTGATAGGGCAGGATGAGAGAGGACCAGTTCTTATTAAGGAACTGGTTATGCATTTCATGAGGACTGAGAAGTTTCAATTTGTGCATCATGACTGTCTACCAAGCACCATGCACTAAAATTTCGAGAAAAAGGAAAAGGCAAAACGATTACAGCTTGGCTGTTGCACACAAAGTATAATGACCTGATGAGCTCCAAGCAGCTCCGTAAAGTGGGCTTCCCCCAACGCTTGTGTGCAGAGGTCGAAGCCCACTTTACAGACGTTAAAAATACACTTACACTAAAAAAAAACATTTGCGTATACGAAGAGGGGAGTCAAGTCCTGTAGATCACATAAACAAAATACAGAAGCCGACACTGAAGATTTTTGTTTAAGTTTAATTTGTACAAGCTTTCGCGTGGAGGTCCACGCTTCCTCAGGTACAAAGTGAAGTGGTGACACACATAAGTATATATAGTATAGACATATACACTGCTGTACAAAGAAAGGGAAGAGGAAAGGAGACATGTGGCACCATATCTCCTTTCCTCTTCCCTTTCTTTGTACAGCAGTGTATATGTCTATACTATATATACTTATGTGTGTCACCACTTCACTTTGTACCTGAGGAAGCGTGGACCTCCACGCGAAAGCTTGTACAAATTAAACTTAAACAAGAATCTTCAGTGTCGGCTTCTGTATTTTGTTTAAAAAAAAAACATTAAAAGATGTTTAAAATTATGGTAAAAAATGTAGTAGGGTTGCAGAGATTGCATACAGTCTTCCCTTCTTCCACCAAACAAGGAAAATTTTAATGTTGATGCATGGCTGTAAATGACTAAGCCGGTGAAAATGGGTCTGATGCAGGCAGTTAAATAATGTTTGCTATTACACAGGGGCGCCACCGTGATTTTTTTCTGTGTGTGTGTGTGGGGGGGGGGGGGGCAGAGGCAAGCCGCACTCAGCAATTCGGAACAGCAGTAAACTTTGGGCCTTACCCATTATAAAGCCTCATTTTTTCATAAAAATTTGGGGAATTGTGGGTCGGCCACAGAATGTGAGGTACAGCGTGGTGGAATTTTTTGTGATTGCACAATTCTTGGTATGGTAATGAGAAATGGGCCGAATTTTAGCACATTATGACATTTCTAGTCATTATAAATTTATATTTTAGTCCACACAGCAGAGATCTGGATGCGGTCTTCCTGAATTGATAGGGTTTTCTTGAACATTACTGGAATCCGTTCCCGATAGTAGTTGCTAAAGCATGCTTCACCTCGTGCACATAGGCACTGTAGGAAGTCATCTTTATAGAATAGTTTCCAGCTGTTCTAGTTATACCTTTGCATCCAATGGATTCATTTTTTAAAATAATTTTGGTAATTTATACTTGTTTAGGAGTCATGAAGCATGAATTTAAACTGCTGGGCCAGTGCGTGACGTGTACCAGTGCTCATCCTGCTCATACAACCGAAACAGCAGGAGCACCATCTGGGTATTAGGAGGGGAAAGGAACCAGCTGTATGTTTCCTCTGTCCAGATGAACTAGTATTTGCAAGCACAGTGCTATTATTGCAAAACCATAAGGCATTTTGGACAAGCACTTATTTTTGCTTCTGCCGCGGAAAATTGCAGTATTTATGGAGTCCTGCTAAGGAACTCAAGGTCAAAGTTTGTCGCAGCAGAAAAAGAAGGGCCTTGCCCATTCATAAACGCCAAGTAATAACATGACCATAATGACCAAGTAATACAGAGTTCTTCATATTGTCCCTACCTTTCGACACATGCCACACGTCGAAATAGTGTTTGATGCCTGGCTTGGCGGTGCGCATGTACTTTTTTGTGGCCGGGTGCCGGTCAGTCGTGAGAGAGGCCACATGGACATGGTTGTCCTCCATAAACTTCAGTCCTCGCACAAGACCCTCCTTCTCCATATGGCTGCTAGCCTGCACTTCCGTGGACTGCAATCAAGGATATCAGCAGCTTTTCACAAGAAGTAGTCTATTCCTACCATAATTTTTTACTCTAACTGTTAGCAATAGTGCGGGTCCAACACTAACAATAATCGTGGGAACTTAGTCGAGGCATCAAATTCATTGCATTTGATTGTACTCTGGCACAGTAAATATCCTGACCAGTCACTTGGTAATATGTTGGTGGCTTTATACTTCTGGAGAATGAATAATGTGTTATGAAGCCTGCTTGCCCTTTCAATCTTCAAAAGCTATGCTATCTCGAAAATTCAAGCAATGTGCTTTGTCGAAAAGATGATACGGCACATACCTCCTTCACCTGAACTTGCTCAAAGTGTATAATTTTGTTTAGCCTATCAGAGTAGAAGCTGTAAGTCAGGAACTTTGCGCTGTGGCCAGGCGAGTCACACCTGCCATCTGAGGCAAGAGAAGTGGGGTCGGTGCCCAGGTCCTCGAGGAGCCCCTGCTGTTGTTGTTTGTATACCTGCGGCAGAAATGCATTGCACTTTCGTTAATGGGTACTGTCCTGCACCACCACACGCAACACCCTACTTTGGAAAAATTTTAGTTCAATTACAGCTGCAGATTTCAGGGCAACTAAAATTTGAAGAAAAAAAAACACTACTGGAAGACAAGAAATGTATGCACTACTGTCACTGCAAAATAGGATTAACAGCGCTTTGCACTCCGTGTGCTAGAAATGCCACTCCTGCACCTTACACCTAAGATAACTGGTGAAAATATATGGGAGTATATAAATTGGACATACCCAGGTGACAGGTGCCTAAGCTTTTTCTCCCATCACCTTGAGCATGGTCGGCTGTGGTGGCTTATTGTGGGAGCCGCAAAGTCCTATTTCCACCAAAATTAGGTTTTACTTCTGTGTTATTTAGTGACGTGTATTTGCGTTGGATGTTTGGTTTCTTCGAGGGTGAGTCAAAAGAAAAAGCCATCTCGAAATGATTGCAGATCAGTGGCATAGTGTTCCAACCACCTATATAGTGATCGCTTTTTGAAGATAAGGCTACATCGTTACCAAGACTCGTGACGACTGTCATTTTTGGAAGTTCACTTTCATCATTTTCATGTGTGTCACCCTCGTATGATGAACAACAAAAATGCTTGCATGCTTTTTATGCCCACTATTCATACCTTATTGACCGTAGGGAATAGGTATGCACCCTGATACCGGTAATACTGGCGGTCTGTGAGCACCTGGACACGCATTTGCCTCAGCATGCGTAAAGTGCAGGTGGGGCTCGAGCCGCTATACAGAAGTGCAGCAGAAAGCAAGGCATTCCCTGCTGCCTTTTTGCCTATGTGTGGCTGGCTCGTCCACTGAAAGGTGTGACCCTGGTGACACTCCGCCAGCACTGTCACCAGTGTTCCACTGGTCGTAAAGGAGCATCTGCAGGGCTGGAAGCACTCCCGGCATGTCTTGAACAGCTGGGTGAGGCAGCTCTCGAAAACAATGTATTTTGGCTCCTCGTAGAGCTTTGCCTCGCTTTGTGTCTCCCTGGAATGAGGTAACATTGCACATCCGTCACACAGGAAATAGCATGGTCATAACATTGCAGGAAATGGATAGTGACATTCACTGTTATGCAAAAATTAAACGTCAGAGAGGGACAGCATAATCTGCTGCTCACAACGTACTCTAAGGTGCTCCCATCCATTGAAGGGTAATATGTCCGGTCTCCTTCATCGACCTCATCTTCACTGCCACCTGCCTCAGCTGGTGAAGAATGCAGGATCGGAGACTCTGGGCATGGTGGAAGCTCTTGTGGACGGGGACGCACTGGTGATGATGTCAGAGGGGCTGCCATGGCAGGAGTGGCGTCATCCGTTTGCACAGCGGTCGACCTTAGAGCTACCAACCGCTCCAGCTCCATGTTGCATTGGGTGGCTGCACAAAAGATCGTACAGTGAAGCTTACAGTGTTGATTGTCATTGTTATTTGTTGGTGAAATAGTGAATGTGTTACACTCACAGGTGCTGACCAAGCCAGCAGATCTGAAGTCCGATGCTGTTGTCTGTGTAGCTACTGTTGTTCCCTTCCGTCTTGTACAACAAGCACCACATGATCCGAGGCACTTTTGGTACTAGAAATGTTGCAGAATTTTGTGTCTAGTGTGTATACATTGAAAAGCACTCCAGACTATCTGTGCATGCGATAAACGACTGCTACAATTGCGGGTCAACACAGTGAAGTAAAAATGGAACGACAATAAAGTTGTGGTATACTTATGCTTATTCCATTTATGTCACCTGTGATTGAAATTGTTTGTCACATATTTTGCCTGTGGTCACTCTCAGTATTATTACCTCAGTTCCCTCAAGTATATGTGCAGAGGGATCAGCCGGGACCTCTAGTGCTGCCGTTGCCCAGTGCTGTTTGGAGGTTGAAATTAGTGCTCAATGAAGAAAAAGAGTCTGTTGCTGTAGCTCGTTTACCTTAGTTGGAGATGCAGCTCCTGAGTAGCATGGGAGGTCATGGCTGGCAGATACCACTTCCTGTAATGGAATGAACAAGAACACATATAATATAATAACCAAAGGGGTACCCACGTGAAACTGGTCTGACTCTCAAATGGAAGAATTTTTTTTATGTGTGGAGTACCCCTGTCCTTGTTTCAGCCATCTTCCTTGCTCTGTCTGTCATTTTCCCCTCGACTTCAGCTCCCACCCTCTTGCTTACTGTCATGCACTTATCCTTCCATAGTTCATTTTCTCCCTCGAGAGGGGGAGATACTCCAGCAATATTGGGCCATGTGCAGACATATGCCAGCCACATGTATCAGAAACACAAAGTTTCACAAATTGTCACAGACCTCATGCTCAAGTGGGATTGCCAGATCGTAGTAGTCCATCTCGAGGTCAGAAGGACTTGCATCGCCTGCAGTTTCCTGTGGGCAGTAGGCAAACGTTCCATCATCACAAATGTTACGTATTCAAGTGCACAATGTGAAAGGATATGTGCTGCATACCTCATGTCCAACAGGAAGGTCCAGGTGGGAAAGTTCCACTAATGCGGCAGCTTGGCTAGTGGTAGTAATCTAGACATACAGAGAACACACTTTATTACAAGCATTGCTTGTTTTGTCACATCAATTCAGTGCATTTTATGCGTACCTGATGAGACTCACGAGATGTGGCCACTTCCGGCCGGTCAGCTTGAGAGTCTTCGACTTCCATGTGACGATCAGCCTGAGTATTGAGAACCATGAACAAAAAGACGACAAGGGTCTTTACCTAATTCTTCATCTGACAAATAAGAGCTTATGTGCTACATTTTCCATGTTGTTCATTGTTCACCCTAGGTAAAACATAACAAGTTTGATGTTTCACCTAAAGTACAGTTAGAAGAACAGCATGACCTCCTTGGAAGTGTTCATCTGTATTAGCCTAAACCTCCTCCGTCGTCTATAAATTGCGTGTTTATAACACGGAGAATTATACTTTAGGATTACTTTCATATGATCTGCTCTACGTCCGATGATTAGCTGTTTAAAGTGAACGAGACTGACGAATAATAGTTCGCGAAATGCCCATACTGTGCTGATGAGACACAACAGCATCAGGCGAAACACTAACCTCTGCAACTGCAGCTAGATTCAAAGAAGGAACTGCCGTCTTCTCCAGGCGGTACATCTGTCGCTGCAGTCCGAGTCGTCGTGACACAGAGGGGTGCATCACGTAGTCGGAAGGTGGGAAATACCGTTCGCAGAACCGAATGTTCTCCAGCTTTCTACCTTGCCAGAGTCGTGACGGGACTGTCGCAAGCCATTGCTGCCGCCGCTGGTCGTCACTTGGTAACCCATGAAACCGAATATTCGATGAGTACGCCGCATTCGGACACCCTTCAACCAGACATCCGTAACCAGGCATATTCGGCGAACAGTGAGCGTTCACAGCACGATCACTTATCGTATCACGTATGATCACTAACGATCAACTATGACAAACGCAAGAAACTGCAGACACAAACTCCAAAACAAAGCAGCGCGGTTTCCGAAAGTAGCGTCTGCAATAATCTTCTCCGTCGCGGGCTAATCGGATTAGCGCGGGTCGAAGTAATTACAACGAACGACAAAGATGTGAGATACGGGGTATACTTTTTATTCCTGCACATTTTAACATTTAGAAATGCACGCCCAAGGATCATTTTGTACAAATAATGGGTTACAAGTTCATGCTGATGTCACAACCACACCTACGTAATTCCAGACTGTGGTTGGGTACGGCTCGACGTCACGGCACACGTCACTTGCATATGTTTTAATTTATGCGCGGGCGCTTCCTCGGTTTGACGCTTGGCGTGCTGAACGGGATTGACACAGGGTTTTGGAAATTCGATTTTAGAAAAACTACTCTGCTTGAAAGCACGCGAATTGGTGGAGAAGCTCCTCTTGATGCCTTCCATCGATCTGAATCGCGAAAACGGCTCCAAAATCACTGGTCAGGGACCCTTTAAAAGAGCACCAGCATCCTCGCACCGACAGTGGGCACGGCGAAAGCCTTGGAGCAATGTCGCTTAACGTGCGCCTCTTCTTCTTCGTACAGGCTTTGTTCTACCGGCCTGAGCACACAGCAGCGGAGCAGTTCGACTCGCCTGCTTCAGGAATTTCGTGCGGCAACAGTGGATTCCGGATTAGCGACTCTGTTTTTGAACCCTATGACCTTCAGTACACCGGCTGTGTTATCACCTTATGGGCGCGTGACGTCAACAACTACTGCTTTAAAAGAGTACCAGCATCCTCGCACCGACAGTGGGCATGGCGAAAGCCTTGGAGCAATGTCGCTTAACGTGCGCCTCTTCTTCTTCGTACAGGTTGGTTACAGTTACTCTGTACGTAGCGATGATAGGTTCATAGTTGTGTTGCCGTGCCCAAGTACGTGCTTGAGAATTGCCTATGACTGTTTTTGTTCATGTCAGTTGCTTCTGTGTGGCGATATTGAATCAAACCCTGGTCCACCGGTGGAGGAGATGTTTCAGGTCATTTTGTCACGCCAGCAGATATTAGGGCTGATATTGCTAGCTTGAAATGTCGTTTGGAAAATACTGAGGCTGTAATGGCTGGCATTGGTACTCGTTTAAATGACCTTGAAACCAACTTACGGGAAATCAAAGTGAAGATCAGTGGAGTAGACTCTTTAAGTTCAACCACGGCAAGATTGGAAGAAGAACTGAAAAAACAGCATGACAAGCTTGTTGACTTAGAGAATCGCAGTCGAAGGTCAAACTTGATTGTATACGGTCTTGGACAATGATAAGAAAACGGACAGGTCTTACACGACAGGGTTATCGGTGATGTATTTCGAGATAAATTGGGTGTACGTTGTTCATCTGTTGCATGAATACATAGACTAGGGAGACCTGCTACAAATAGGCATGTTATAGTTTACTTTCAAGACTACAGAGAAAAGGAAGAAGTTTTACAGAATGCAAAGAAGTTGAAGGGAACTAGAATATATATTCAGAATGATTACTGTGCAGATACCCTGCGTAAGCGTAAGTTACTTTGGGAAAGTGCGAAGCGGGATAGAGAGCATGGAAAAAAGGTTACACTGGTGCACGACAAACTTCGCATAGATGATAAGCTGTATGTATGGGACAATGTGTCAAATCAGCGGATAACAGGAAGAGGGATATTGGCAAATACTCAAAGCTAGCGGTCAAAGTCGCACCAACTCCGGTTACTCTCGCTAAATGCGAGAAGCATTGTCAACAAATTAGATAAGCTTAAAGCACTTTGGTTGTTACACGACCCACATATTTGTGTTATCAAAGAAACATGGTTGCATGTAAATATTAGCGGCGATGAGATTGTCCCGCCAGGTTATCATTTGTACAGACGTGATAGGGGTTCACGTGGTGGTGGAGTAGCGGTTATTACAAAAAGTACAGTTGATGTTATTGTTATGGAACAGATCAGTTACCATGCAAGTTTGTTACTGAAAGTGTCTATATAGGGTAGGATATTTTTCGTTTGTGCGGTTTATCGACCACCAGATGCGGATGATACATTCCTCTTTAAACTTTATGATTACTTGCTAAAACTACGTGATAAAAATGTCATTGTAACAGGAGACTTTAATTTACCCTCTGTTAACTGGAATAACTGCACTTACGGTAAAGCATCAGCTATTGATATGATCTTGGATATAATCTTTTCGATGAATTTATCTCAGTTGGTAAGAGAACCCACACGAGGTAATTCAATTTTGGATCTTCTCTTTGTCAGTGAAGGATTTGTTCAGGGTACAGCTAAGGTGGAAGAGGGTATTTCAGATCATGACTTAATAAATTATAACTATACATTTCACGAAGAGCATTCCTTGAGTGCTTCTGATGTTCCCACGACGAAGGATTTTAGTAAAGCAGATGATATTGGGATAATTAACTACCTTGAATTTAACCTTGGCACTCTTTCAACTGACATTGAGACCCTGTGGAGACAGTTTCGTGTCACTGTCGGGTATTGTATTGACAATTTTGTTCCCATAAGAAGAGTCCCAAAGCGCAGAGTAAACCCTTGGATTAGCCGTGAAATTATTCACATGAAACGTAAAATTAAGCGGCTACGTAAAAAATTTAGAACTTACTTGCCAGAATACATATCCTTAAAACGTTCCTTGGTGACGAAAGTTAAACAAGCTAGAACAAACTTTTTTAAGCATAAAGTTGAAGGATTTATTAAGAACGATCCACAGAGATTTTGGCGCTATCTGAAACAACCACAAAAAGAGGTAACAAAAATAAGTGTAGATGATGTACCTATAACTGAAGCGGGTTTAATTGCTGACGAATTTAACAACTATTTTCAAAGTGTCTACTTGGAACGGGATTACTACCAATTACGGAATCAACTTGCTAATTCTGATTGTGACCTTTTTCTATTTAGAGAGGGTGTCCTTGAGATGCTCCTCAATGTGAACCCCAAAAAATCAACAGGGCCTGATGGGATCCTCAAATGTATTCCTGAGGCGCTGCGCAGAACAGATATTTGGTTTTTAACACACATTTTTAACTTGTCGTTATCTACAGGTGTTTTACCTGGTGATTGGCTTAAGGCACATGTAGTCCCTATTCACAAACAAGGTGATCAGTTACTTGTCAGCAATTACCGGCCGGTGTCAATTACTAGTACTAGTTGCAACTTACTTGAACACGTTCTTGTTGTCTACATACAGAAGTTCTTAAGTGACCACAATGTTTTGTCCAAATATCAGCATGGCTTTAGAAAAATATGTCAACTGTAACTCAGCTTGTAGATGTTGTGCATGAATTTTCCAGTGTATTAGACAAACGTGGTCAATTAGATGTGTTCTTGGATTTTTGCAAAGCCTTCGACAAAGTCCCACATGGAAAGTTGTTATATCGTTTGTAAAGCTTAGGGCTCCTTGCATTTGTTGTGAGATGGATCCAAACATACCTCAATGACAGGCAACAGTTTGTAGAAATTCGTAATCGTCCTTCAGGCATGTGTACTGTTAGTTCCGGTGTCCCTCAGGGAAGCGTATTGGGACCGTTGTTGTTCTTAATTTATATCAATGATATTGTTACTGTGATTCCAGAAGGTGTTGCAATAAGGCTATTTGCAGATGATTGTGTGATTTTAAGGAGGTCACGAGCCATGCTGATCATTTATTATTACAGAATGCTATGGTAGCAGTTTTAGAATGGTGTAGCCAATGGGGAATGAAGATTAATTTGGATAAGATAGTACTGATGCGCCTTACAAGAAAAAAGTTACCGAGTGTGTTCCCATATTTGCTTGGGAGTCAAGAAATATCCCAAGTACAAAAGTATAGATACTTGGGGGTGACAATCAATAGTAGACTAACGTAGTCTGATCACATTTCTGACATCTGTGCATTAGCCCTGAAGAAATTAGGATTTATACAAAGGAAACTTAACTATGCACCGGCACAAACAAAGCTACTCGCATATAACACATTTGTTAGATCAAAACTTGAACATGCAGCAGTAGTTTGGGACCCGTACCAGAAAAGGGATATTACACTACTGGAGAGGGTACAGAGAAGAGCCATCAGATTCATTTTTGGGAAATACAGAAGAACTGACTCACCTAGTAAGCTGATGCAGGTAAGCAACATTCAGACACTTGAACTGCGCCGAAAAATTAGTCGGATATTATTTCTTCATAAGGGTCTGATGGGAAATGTCGCATTAAATTTACCAAATTCTCTGAAACCGTCCTTGGTGAGAAGAACACGACACAGTCAGCGGGAACAAATGCTAGCACCAATTTTTGCAAGAACTAATGCATTTCAATATAGTTTCTTTCCTCGAACGATAGAAGATTGGAATTCATTGCCCAGAAGTGTTTTCGAGTCAGGTAATTTTGTAAGTAACGTGGAGCAATTTTATTTTTGTTCTCAATAGAATGCATTGTGGTGTTGATAAAAAGTTGATTTAATAGATATAGTGTATAATCGTGTTTTGATGTGTCAATTTACGGAGCTCTGTTTAGTTGCCCATTGTTGAGTATGTGTCAAGCATGTATGCCACTCCTATTTGGACCACATATTGGCTTACAGTATTAATAAATAAACCAAAATAAATAAATGCGGCTCTAGACGTCTTCAGATGACTTCGAGTAACTTCAGATGACTCCAGACGTCTTCGGGTTTCTTCAGCTGACTTGCTAGAGACCTTTGTGTAATTGTACAGTACTAACCTTGTTTGTTAAATCTCGAAGTTCACTACCGGGAGTTCCTTCTGTTTTTGTTTTTATGGCAGAAAATAGTGAGCCGAACATGGTATCATAACATCGCGTGCTGTTCCCTCTTTTCAAATTTCCTAGCCATATCACGAACCCACTCCGAATCTGCCACAAGTAACTTAGGAGTAGCAACTCACAGTCTAGGGAGCTACAGTAGTCTTCCCTGCAGAACCTGAGCTCTAGAACTTTGTACGTGCATCATTATCCTTGGATTATTGACGTAACAGTTGCCTCTTTGCTATAACAGTGGGTTCCTTTAACTCAGGTACCATGATCACGAATTCCCCCAAATAACCTATGTTGAGAAGCACTGCTCTAAGCACTTGGAACATATAATTCATTTCCCTGTCAACAAATTTAACAATGTTATTCGTTTCTATCTGTGGCAGCATGGTTCCAGTATCAATTGTTTGTGCCAGGCTCAGCCTTCTGTGCAGATGAGCTTCTTTGACATGACTGGTGATGTCTCAGTGGCTACAGAGGACTTCATGTGATTTCTTGTTGCTGCAGATCTCATCAGGTGACCTCGAGAGACTATAGACGCCTTTGTGTGAGATCAAGGAACTCCAGACATCTGCAGGAGGCTTCAGGTGACTCCAGCCGTCTCCAACTGACTTCCGATGGCTTGACATGGCCCCAGACGTCTTCAGTTAACTTCGAGTGGCTTGAGGGGACTTCAGATGACTCCAGATGTCTTCAAGTGACTTCAGATGACACCAGATGTCTTCAAGTGACTTCAAATGACTTCAGGTGACTCCAGATGTCTTCATGTGGCTCTAGACGTCTTCAGGTACCTTCGAGTGGTTTCAGGGGACTTTCAATGTCTTCATGTTACTTCAGATGACTTCATGTGGTTCTAGACGTCTTCAGGTGACTTCGAGTGACTTCAGGTGAGTCCAGATGTGTTAAAGTGACTTCAGGAGACTTCAGGTGACTACAGACGTGTTCCAGTTTCTTCAGCTGACTTGCTACAGACCTTCGTGTACTTGTACAGCGTTGTTAAATCTCGAAGTTCACTACCGGGAGTTCCTCCTGTTTTTGTTTTTATGGCAGAAAATAGTGAGCCGAACATGGTCTCATGACATCGCGTGCTGTTCCCCTTTTCAAATTTCCTAGCCATATCACGAACCCACTCCGAACCTGCCACAAGTAACTTAGGAGTAGCAACTCACAGTTTAGGCAGCTACATTTGTCTTCGCTGGAGAACCTGGGCTCTGGAACTTTGTACGTGCATCATTATCCTTGGATTATTGATGTAACAGTTGTCTCTATGCTATAACAGTGGGTTCCTTTAACTCAGGTACCATGATCACGGATTCCCCCAAATAACCTACGTTGAGAAGCACTGCTGTAGGCGCTTGGAACATATAATTCATTTCCCTGTCAACAAATTTAACAATGGTATTCTTTTCTATCTGTGGCAGCATGGTTCCTGTATCAATTGTTTGTGTGAGACAGCCTTCTGTGCAGATGAGTTTCTTTGACATGACTGGTGATGTCTCCGTGGCTACAGAGGACTTCATGTGATTTCTTGTTGCTGCAGATCTCATCAGGTGACCTCGAGAGACTATAGACGCCTTTCTGTGAGACCAAGGGACTCCAGACATCTGCAGGAGGCTTCAGGTGACTTCAGATGGCTTCATGTGGCTCTAGACGTCTTCAGTTCACTTCGAGTGGCTTGAGGGGACTTCAGATGACTCCAGATGTCTTCAAGTGACTTCAGATGACTTCAGGTGACTCCAGATGTCTTCATGTGGCTCTAGACGTCTTCAGTTCACTTCGAGTGGCTTGAGGGGACTTCAGATGACTCCAGATGTCTTCAAGTGACTTCAGATGACTCCAGATGTCTTCATGTGGCTCTAGACGTCTTCAGGTACCTTCAAATAGCTTCAGGGGACTTCGGATGTCTTCATGTGACTTCAGATGACTTCATGTGGCTCTAGACGTCTTCAGGTGAATTCGAGTGACTTCAGGTGAATTCGAGTGACTTCAGGTGACTCCAGATGTCTTCAAGTGACTTCAGGATACTTCAGGTGACTACAGACGTGTTCCGGTTTCTTCAGCTGACTTGCTACAGACCTTCGTGTACTTGTACAGCCTTGTTTGTTAAATCTCGAAGTTCACTACCGGAAGTTCCTCCTATTTTTGTTTTTATGGCAGAAAATAGTGAGCCGAACATGGTCTCATGACATCGCGTGCTGTTCCCCCCTTTTCAAATTTCCTAGCCATATCACGAACCCACTCCGAATCTGCCACAAGTAACTTAGGAGTAGCTACTCACAGTCTAGGCAGCTACAGTTGTCTTCGCTGCAGAACCTGAGCTCTGGAACTTTGTACGTGCATCATTATCCTTGGATTATTGACGTGACAGTTGCCTCTATGCTATAACAGTGGGTTCCTTTAACTCAGGTACCATGATCACGGATTCCCCGAAATAACCTACGTTGAGAAGCACTGCTGTAGGCGCATGAAACATATAATTCATTTCCCTGTCAACAAATTTAACAATGTTATTCGTTTCTATCTGTGGCAGCATGGTTCCAGTATCAATTGTTTGTGCAAGACTCAGCCTTCTGTTCAGATGAGCTTCTTTGACATGACTGGTGATGTCTCAGTGGCTACAGAGGACTTCATGTGATTTCTTGTTGCTGCAGTCCTCATCAGGTGACCTCAAGAGACTATAGACGCCTTCCTGTGAGATCAGGGGACTCCAGACATCTGCAGGAGGCTTCAGGTGACTCCAGCCGTCTCCAGATGACTTCAGAGGGCTTGACGTGGCCACAGACGTCTTCAGTTAACTTCGAGTGGCTTGAGGGGACTTCAGATGACTCCAGATGTCTTCAAGTGACTTCAAATGACTTCAGGTGACTCCAGATGTCTTCATGTGGCTCTAGACGTCTTCAGGTAACTTCGAGTGGCTTCAGGGGACTTCGGATGTCTTCATGTGACTTCAGATGACTTCATGTGGCTCTAGACGTCTTCAGGTGAATTCGAGTGACTTCAGGTGACTCCAGATGTCTTCAAGTGACTTCAGGAGACTTCAGGTGACTACTGACGTGTTCCAGTTTCTTCAGCTGACTTGCACCAGACCTTCGTGTACTTGTACAGCCTTGTTTGTTAAATCTCGAAGTTCACTACCGGAAGTTCCTCCTGTTTTTGTTTTTATGGCAAAAAATAGTGAGCTGAACATCGTCTCATGACATCGCGTGCTGTTCCCTCTTTTCAAATTTCCTAGCCATATCACGAACCCACTCTGAATCTGCCAAGAGTAACTTAGGAGTAGCAACTCAGTCTATGCAGCTACAGTTGTCTTCGCTGCAGAACCTGAGCTCTGGAACTTTGTACGTGCATCATTATCCTTGGATTATTGACGTAACAGTTGCCTCTATGCTATAACAGTGGGTTCCTTTACCTCAGGTACCATGATCACGGATTCCCCCAAATAACCTACTTTGAGAAGCACTGCTGTAGGTGCATGGAACATATAATTTATTTCCCTGTCAACAAATTTAACAATGTTATTCGTTTCTATCTGTGGCAGCATGGTTCCAGTATCAATTGTTTGTGCGAGACTCAGCCTTCTGTGCAGATGAGCTTGTTGACATGACTGGTGATGTCTCAGTGGCTACAGAGGACTTCATGTGATTTCTTGTTGCTACAGGCCTCATCAGGTGACCTCGAGAGACTATAGACGCCTTCGTGTGAGATCAGCTGACGCCAGACGTCTGCAGGAGGCTTCAGGTGACTCCAGCCGTCTCCAGGTGACTTCAGATGGCTTGCCGTGGCCCCAGACGTCTTCAGTTAACTTGGAGTGGCTTGAGGGGACTTCAGATGACTCCAGATGTCTTCAAGTGACTTCAGATGTCTTCAAGTGACTTCAGATGACTCCAGATGTCTTCGAGTGACTTCAAATGACTTCAGGTGACTCCAGATGTCTTCATGTGGCTCTAGACGTCTTCAGGTAACTTCGAGTGGCTTCAGGGGACTTCGGATGTCTTCATGTGACTTCAGGTGGCTCTAGACGTCTTCAGGTGACTTCGAGTGACTTCAGGTGACTCCAGATGTATTCAAGTGACTTCAGGAGACTTCAGGTGACTACAGACGTGTTCCAGTTTCTTCAGCTCACTTGCTACAGACCTTCGTGTACTTGTACAGCCTTGTTTGTTAAATCTCGAAGTTCACTACCGGGAGTTCCTCCTGTTTTTGTTTTTATGGCAGAAAATAGTGAGCTGAACATGGTCTCATGACATCGCGTGCTGTTCCCTCTTTTCAAATTTCCTAGCCATATCACGAACCCACTCCGAATCTGCCAAGAGTAACTTAGGAGTAGCAACTCAGTCTATGCAGCTACAGTTGTCTTCGCTGCAGAACCTGAGCTCTGGAACTTTGTACGTGCATGATTATCCTTGGATTATTGATGTAACAGTTGCCTCTTTGCTATAACAGTGGGTTCCTTTAACTCGGGTACCATGATCACGAATTCCCCAAATAACCTACGTTGAGAAGCACTGCTCTAAGCACTTGGAACATATAATTCATTTCCCTGTCAACAAATTTAACAATGTTATTCGTTTCTATCTGTGGCAGCATGGTTCCAGTATCAATTGTTTGTGCGAGGCTCAGCCTTCTGTGCAGATGAGCTTCTTTGACATGACTGGTGATGTCTCAGTGGCTACAGAGGACTTCATGTGATTTCTTGTTGCTACAGACCTCATCAGGTGACCTCGAGAGACTATAGACGCCTTAGTGTGAGATCAAGGGACTCCAGACATCTGCAGGAGGCTTCAGGTGACTCCAGCCGTCTCCAAGTGACTTCAGATGGCTTGACGTGGCCCCAGACGTCTTCAGTTAACTTCGAGTGGCTTGAGGGGACTTCAGATGACTCCAGATGTCTTCAAGTGACTTCAGGTGACTCCAGATGTCTTCAAGTGACTTCAAATGACTTCAGGTGACTCCAGATGTCTTCATGTGGCTCTAGACGTCTTCAGGTACCTTCGAGTGGCTTCAGGGGACTTCGGATGTCTTCATGTGACTTCAGATGACTCCAGATGTCTTCAAGTGACTTCAGATGACTGCAGATGTCTTCAAGTGACTTCAAATGACTTCAGGTGACTCCAGATGTCTTCATGTGGCTCTAGACGTCTTCAGGTAACTTCGAGTGGCTTCACGGGACTTTGGATGTCTTCATGTTACTTCAGATGACTTCATGTGGTTCTAGACGTCTTCAGGTGACTTCGAGTGACTTCAGGTGAGTCCAGATGTGTTCAAGTGACTTCAGGAGACTTCAGGTGACTACAGACGTGTTCCAGTTTCTTCAGCTGACTTGCTACAGACCTTCGTGTACTTGTACAGCGTTGTTAAATCTCGAAGTTCACTACCGGGAGTTCCTCCTGTTTTTGTTTTTATGGCAGAAAATAGTGAGCTGAACATGGTCTCATGACATCGCGTGCTGTTCCCCTTTTCAAATTTCCTAGCCATATCACGAACGCACTCCGAACCTGCCACAAGTAACTTAGGAGTAGCAACTCACAGTTTAGGCAGCTACAGTTGTCTAAGCTGCAGAACCTGAGCTCTGGAACTTTGTACGTGCATCATTATCCTTGGATTATTGACGTAACAGTTGCCTCTATGCTATAACAGTGGGTTCCTTTAACTCAGGTACCATGATCACGGATTCCTCGAAATAACCTACGTTGAGAAGCACTGCTGTAGGCGCATGAAACATTTAATTCATTTCCCTGTCAACAAATTTAACAATGTTATTCGTTTCTATCTGTGGCAGCATGGTTCCAGTATCAAATGTTTGTGCGAGACTCAGCCTTCTGTGCAGATGAGCTTCTTTGACATGACTGGTGATGTCTCAGTGGCTACAGAGGACTTCATGTGATTTCTTGTTGCTGCAGTCCTCATCAGGTGACCTCAAGAGACTATAGACGCCTTCGTGTGAGATCAGCGGACTCCAGACATCTGCAGGAGGCATCAGGTGACTCCAGCCGTCTCCAGGTGACTTCAGATGGCTTGACGTGGCCCCAGACGTCTTCAGTTAACTTGGAGTGGCTTGAGGGGACTTCAGATGACTCCAGATGTCTTCAAGTGACTTCATATGTCTTCAAGTGACTTCAGATGACTCCAGATGTCTTCGAGTGACTTCAAATGACTTCAGGTGACTCCAGATGTCTTCATGTGGCTCTAGACGTCTTCAGGTAACTTCGAGTGGCTTCAGGGGACTTCGGATGTCTTCATGTGACTTCAGGTGGCTCTAGACGTCTTCAGGTGACTTCGAGTGACTTCAGGTGACTCCAGATGTCTTCAAGTGACTTCAGGAGACTTCAGGTGACTACAGACGTGTTCCAGTTTCTTCAGCTCACTTGCTACAGACCTTCGTGTACTTGTACAGCCTTGTTTGTTAAATCTCGAAGTTCACTACCGGGAGTTCCTCCTGTTTTTGTTTTTATGGCAGAAAATAGTGAGCCGAACATGGTCTCATGACATCGCGTGCTGTTCCCTCTTTTCAAATTTCCTAGCCATATCACGAACCCACTCCGAATCTGCCAAGAGTAACTTAGGAGTAGCAACTCAGTCTATGCAGCTACAGTTGTCTTCGCTGCAGAACCTGAGCTCTGGAACTTTGTACGTGCATGATTATCCTTGGATTATTGATGTAACAGTTGCCTCTTTGCTATAACAGTGGGTTCCTTTAACTCAGGTACCATGATCACGAATTCCCCAAATAACCTACGTTGAGAAGCACTGCTCTAAGCACTTGGAACATATAATTCATTTCCCTGTCAACAAATTTAACAATGTTATTCGTTTCTATCTGTGGCAGCATGGTTCCAGTATCAATTGTTTGTGCGAGGCTCAGCCTTCTGTGCAGATGAGCTTCTTTGACATGACTGGTGATGTCTCAGTGGCTACAGAGGACTTCATGTGATTTCTTGTTGCTACAGACCTCATCAGGTGACCTCGAGAGACTATAGACGCCTTAGTGTGAGATCAAGGGACTCCAGACATCTGCAGGAGGCTTCAGGTGACTCCAGCCGTCTCCAAGTGACTTCAGATGGCTTGACGTGGCCCCAGACGTCTTCAGTTAACTTCGAGTGGCTTGAGGGGACTTCAGATGACTCCAGATGTCTTCAAGTGACTTCAGATGACTCCAGATGTCTTCAAGTGACTTCAAATGACTTCAGGTGACTCCAGATGTCTTCATGTGGCTCTAGACGTCTTCAGGTAACTTCGAGTGGCTTCACGGGACTTTGGATGTCTTCATGTTACTTCAGATGACTTCATGTGGTTCTAGACGTCTTCAGGTGACTTCGAGTGACTTCAGGTGAGTCCAGATGTGTTCAAGTGACTTCAGGAGACTTCAGGTGACTACAGACGTGTTCCAGTTTCTTCAGCTGACTTGCTACAGACCTTCGTGTACTTGTACAGCATTGTTAAATCTCGAAGTTCACTACCGGGAGTTCCTCCTGTTTTTGTTTTTATGGCAGAAAATAGTGAGCTGAACATGGTCTCATGACATCGCGTGCTGTTCCCCTTTTCAAATTTCCTAGCCATATCACGAACGCACTCCGAACCTGCCACAAGTAACTTAGGAGTAGCAACTCACAGTTTAGGCAGCTACAGTTGTCTAAGCTGCAGAACCTGAGCTCTGGAACTTTGTACGTGCATCATTATCCTTGGATTATTGACGTAACAGTTGCCTCTATGCTATAACAGTGGGTTCCTTTAACTCAGGTACCATGATCACGGATTCCTCGAAATAACCTACGTTGAGAAGCACTGCTGTAGGCGCATGAAACATTTAATTCATTTCCCTGTCAACAAATTTAACAATGTTATACGTTTCTATCTGTGGCAGCATGGTTCCAGTATCAAATGTTTGTGCGAGACTCAGCCTTCTGTGCAGATGAGCTTCTTTGACATGACTGGTGATGTCTCAGTGGCTACAGAGGACTTCATGTGATTTCTTGTTGCTGCAGTCCTCATCAGGTGACCTCAAGAGACTATAGACGCCTTCGTGTGAGATCAGCGGACTCCAGACATCTGCAGGAGGCATCAGGTGACTCCAGCCGTCTCCAGGTGACTTCAGATGGCTTGACGTGGCCCCAGACGTCTTCAGTTAACTTGGAGTGGCTTGAGGGGACTTCAGATGACTCCAGATGTCTTCAAGTGGCTTCAGATGTCTTCAAGTGACTTCAGATGACTCCAGATGTCTTCGAGTGACTTCAAATGACTTCAGGTGACTCCAGATGTCTTCATGTGGCTCTAGACGTCTTCAGGTAACTTCGAGTGGCTTCAGGGGACTTCGGATGTCTTCATGTGACTTCAGGTGGCTCTAGACGTCTTCAGGTGACTTCGAGTGACTTCAGGTGACTCCAGATGTATTCAAGTGACTTCAGGAGACTTCAGGTGACTACAGACGTGTTCCAGTTTCTTCAGCTCACTTGCTACAGACCTTCGTGTACTTGTACAGCCTTGTTTGTTAAATCTCGAAGTTCACTACCGGGAGTTCCTCCTGTTTTTGTTTTTATGGCAGAAAATAGTGAGCCGAACATGGTCTCATGACATCTCGTGCTGTTCCCCTTTTCAAATTTCCTAGCCATATCTCGAACCCACTCCGAATCTGCCACAAGTAACTTAGGAGTAGCAACTCACAGTCTAGGCAGCTACAGTTGTCTTCGCTGCAGAACTTGAGCTCTGGAACTTTGTACGTGCATCATTATCCTTGGATTATTGACGTAACAGTTGCCTCTATGCTATAACAGTGGGTTCCTTTAACTCAGGTACCATGATCACGAATTCCCCAAATAACCTACGTTGAGAAGCAGTGCTCTAAGCACTTGGAACATATAATTCATTTCCCTGTCAACAAATTTAACAATGTTATTCGTTTCTATCTGTGGCAGCATGGTTCCAGTATCAATTGTTTGTGCGAGGCTCAGCCTTCTGTGCAGATGAGCTTCTTTGACATGACTGGTGATGTCTCAGTGGCTACAGAGGACTTCATGTGATTTCTTGTTGCTACAGACCTCATCAGGTGACCTCGAGAGACTATAGACGCCTTAGTGTGAGATCAAGGGACTCCAGACATCTGCAGGAGGCTTCAGGTGACTCCAGCCGTCTCCAAGTGACTTCAGATGGCTTGACGTGGCCCCAGACGTCTTCAGTTAACTTCGAGTGGCTTGAGGGGACTTCAGATGACTCCAGATGTCCTCAAGTGACTTCAGATGACTCCAGATGTCTTCAAGTGACTTCAAATGACTTCAGGTGACTCCAGATGTCTTCATGTGGCTCTAGACGTCTTCAGGTACCTTCGAGTGGCTTCAGGGGACTTCGGATGTCTTCATGTGACTTCAGATGACTCCAGATGTCTTCAAGTGACTTCAGATGACTGCAGATGTCTTCAAGTGACTTCAAATGACTTCAGGTGACTCCAGATGTCTTCATGTGGCTCTAGACGTCTTCAGGTAACTTCGGGTGGCTTCACGGGACTTTGGATGTCTTCATGTTACTTCAGATGACTTCATGTGGTTCTAGACGTCTTCAGGTGACTTCGAGTGACTTCAGGTGAGTCCAGATGTGTTCAAGTGACTTCAGGAGACTTCAGGTGACTACAGACGTGTTCCAGTTTCTTCAGCTGACTTGCTACAGACCTTCGTGTACTTGTACAGCGTTGTTAAATCTCGAAGTTCACTACCGGGAGTTCCTCCTGTTTTTGTTTTTATGGCAGAAAATAGTGAGCTGAACATGGTCTCATGACATCGCGTGCTGTTCCCCTTTTCAAATTTCCTAGCCATATCACGAACGCACTCCGAACCTGCCACAAGTAACTTAGGAGTAGCAACTCACAGTTTAGGCAGCTACAGTTGTCTAAGCTGCAGAACCTGAGCTCTGGAACTTTGTACGTGCATCATTATCCTTGGATTATTGACGTAACAGCTGCCTCTATGCTATAACAGTGGGTTCCTTTAACTCAGGTACCATGATCACGGATTCCTCGAAATAACCTACGTTGAGAAGCACTGCTGTAGGCGCATGAAACATTTAATTCATTTCCCTGTCAACAAATTTAACAATGTTATACGTTTCTATCTGTGGCAGCATGGTTCCAGTATCAAATGTTTGTGCGAGACTCAGCCTTCTGTGCAGATGAGCTTCTTTGACATGACTGGTGATGTCTCAGTGGCTACAGAGGACTTCATGTGATTTCTTGTTGCTGCAGTCCTCATCAGGTGACCTCAAGAGACTATAGACGCCTTCGTGTGAGATCAGCGGACTCCAGACATCTGCAGGAGGCATCAGGTGACTCCAGCCGTCTCCAGGTGACTTCAGATGGCTTGACGTGGCCCCAGACGTCTTCAGTTAACTTGGAGTGGCTTGAGGGGACTTCAGATGACTCCAGATGTCTTCAAGTGGCTTCAGATGTCTTCAAGTGACTTCAGATGACTCCAGATGTCTTCGAGTGACTTCAAATGACTTCAGGTGACTCCAGATGTCTTCATGTGGCTCTAGACGTCTTCAGGTAACTTCGAGTGGCTTCAGGGGACTTCGGATGTCTTCATGTGACTTCAGGTGGCTCTAGACGTCTTCAGGTGACTTCGAGTGACTTCAGGTGACTCCAGATGTATTCAAGTGACTTCAGGAGACTTCAGGTGACTACAGACGTGTTCCAGTTTCTTCAGCTCACTTGCTACAGACCTTCGTGTACTTGTACAGCCTTGTTTGTTAAATCTCGAAGTTCACTACCGGGAGTTCCTCCTGTTTTTGTTTTTATGGCAGAAAATAGTGAGCCGAACATGGTCTCATGACATCTCGTGCTGTTCCCCTTTTCAAATTTCCTAGCCATATCTCGAACCCACTCCGAATCTGCCACAAGTAACTTAGGAGTAGCAACTCACAGTCTAGGCAGCTACAGTTGTCTTCGCTGCAGAACTTGAGCTCTGGAACTTTGTACGTGCATCATTATCCTTGGATTATTGACGTAACAGTTGCCTCTATGCTATAACAGTGGGTTCCTTTAACTCAGGTACCATGATCACGGATTCCTCGAAATAACCTACGTTGAGAAGAACTGCTGTAGGCGCATGAAACATTTAATTCATTTCCCTGTCAACAAATTTAACAATGTTATTCGTTTCTATCTGTGGCAGCATGGTTCCAGTATCAAATGTTTGTGCGAGACTCAGCCTTCTGTGCAGATGAGCTTCTTTGACATGACTGGTGATGTCTCAGTGGCTACAGAGGACTTCATGTGATTTCTTGTTGCTGCAGTCCTCATCAGGTGACCTCAAGAGACTATAGACGCCTTCGTGTGAGATCAGCGGACTCCAGACATCTGCAGGAGGCATCAGGTGACTCCAGCCGTCTCCAGGTGACTTCAGATGGCTTGACGTGGCCCCAGACGTCTTCAGTTAACTTGGAGTGGTTTGAGGGGACTTCAGATGACTCCAGATGTCTTCAAGTGACTTCAGATGACTCCAGATGTCTTCGAGTGACTTCAAATGACTTCAGGTGACTCCAGATGTCTTCATGTGGCTCTAGACGTCTTCAGGTAACTTCGAGTGGCTTCAGGGGACTTCGGATGTCTTCATGTGACTTCAGGTGGCTCTAGACGTCTTCAGGTGACTTCGAGTGACTTCAGGTGACTCCAGATGTCTTCAAGTGACTTCAGGTGACTACAGACGTGTTCCAGTTTCTTCAGCTCACTTGCTACAGACCTTCGTGTACTTGTACAGCCTTGTTTGTTAAATCTCGAAGTTCACTACCGGGAGTTCCTCCTGTTTTTGTTTTTATGGCAGAAAATAGTGAGCCGAACATGGTCTCATGACATCGCGTGCTGTTCCCTCTTTTCAAATTTCCTAGCCATATCACGAACCCACTCCGAATCTGCCAAGAGTAACTTAGGAGTAGCAACTCAGTCTATGCAGCTACAGTTGTCTTCGCTGCAGAACCTGAGCTCTGGAACTTTGTACGTGCATGATTATCCTTGGATTATTGACGTAACAGTTGCCTCTTTGCTATAACAGTGGGTTCCTTTAGCTCAGGTACCATGATCACGAATTCCCCAAATAACCTACGTTGAGAAGCAGTGCTCTAAGCACTTGGAACATATAATTCATTTCCCTGTCAACAAATTTAACAATGTTATTCGTTTCTATCTGTGGCAGCATGGTTCCAGTATCAATTGTTTGTGCGAGGCTCAGCCTTCTGTGCAGATGAGCTTCTTTGACATGACTGGTGATGTCTCAGTGGCTACAGAGGACTTCATGTGATTTCTTGTTGCTACAGACCTCATCAGGTGACCTCGAGAGACTATAGACGCCTTAGTGTGAGATCAAGGGACTCCAGACATCTGCAGGAGGCTTCAGGTGACTCCAGCCGTCTCCAAGTGACTTCAGATGGCTTGACGTGGCCCCAGACGTCTTCAGTTAACTTCGAGTGGCTTGAGGGGACTTCAGATGACTCCAGATGTCTTCAAGTGACTTCAGATGACTCCAGATGTCTTCAAGTGACTTCAAATGACTTCAGGTGACTCCAGATGTCTTCATGTGGCTCTAGACGTCTTCAGGTACCTTCGAGTGGCTTCAGGGGACTTCGGATGTCTTCATATGACTTCAGATGACTCCAGATGTCTTCAAGTGACTTCAGATGACTGCAGATGTCTTCAAGTGACTTCAAATGACTTCAGGTGACTCCAGATGTCTTCATGTGGCTTCACGGGACTTTGGATATCTTCATGTTACTTCAGATGACTTCATGTGGTTCTAGACGTCTTCAGGTGACTTCGAGTGACTTCAGGTGAGTCCAGATGTGTTCAAGTGACTTCAGGAGACTTCAGGTGACTACAGACGTGTTCCAGTTTCTTCAGCTGACTTGCTACAGACCTTCGTGTACTTGTACAGCGTTGTTAAATCTCGAAGTTCACTACCGGGAGTTCCTCCTGTTTTTGTTTTTATGGCAGAAAATAGTGAGCTGAACATGGTCTCATGACATCGCGTGCTGTTCCCCTTTTCAAATTTCCTAGCCATATCACGAACGCACTCCGAACCTGCCACAAGTAACTTAGGAGTAGCAACTCACAGTTTAGGCAGCTACAGTTGTCTAAGCTGCAGAACCTGAGCTCTGGAACTTTGTACGTGCATCATTATCCTTGGATTATTGACGTAACAGTTGCCTCTATGCTATAACAGTGGGTTCCTTTAACTCAGGTACCATGATCACGGATTCCTCGAAATAACCTACGTTGAGAAGCACTGCTGTAGGCGCATGAAACATTTAATTCATTTCCCTGTCAACAAATTTAACAATGTTATACGTTTCTATCTGTGGCAGCATGGTTCCAGTATCAAATGTTTGTGCGAGACTCAGCCTTCTGTGCAGATGAGCTTCTTTGACATGACTGGTGATGTCTCAGTGGCTACAGAGGACTTCATGTGATTTCTTGTTGCTGCGGTCCTCATCAGGTGACCTCAAGAGACTATAGACGCCTTCGTGTGAGATCAGCGGACTCCAGACATCTGCAGGAGGCATCAGGTGACTCCAGCCGTCTCCAGGTGACTTCAGATGGCTTGACGTGGCCCCAGACGTCTTCAGTTAACTTGGAGTGGCTTGAGGGGACTTCAGATGACTCCAGATGTCTTCAAGTGACTTCAGATGACTCCAGATGTCTTCGAGTGACTTCAAATGACTTCAGGTGACTCCAGATGTCTTCATGTGGCTCTAGACGTCTTCAGGTAACTTCGAGTGGCTTCAGGGGACTTCGGATGTCTTCACGTGACTTCAGGTGGCTCTAGACGTCTTCGGGTGACTTCGGGTGACTTCAGGTGACTCCAGATGTATTCAAGTGACTTCAGGAGACTTCAGGTGACTACAGACGTGTTCCAGTTTCTTCAGCTCACTTGCTACAGACCTTCGTGTACTTGTACAGCCTTGTTTGTTAAATCTCGAAGTTCACTACCGGGAGTTCCTCCTGTTTTTGTTTTTATGGCAGAAAATAGTGAGCCGAACATGGTCTCATGACATCTCGTGCTGTTCCCCTTTTCAAATTTCCTAGCCATATCTCGAACCCACTCCGAATCTGCCACAAGTAACTTAGGAGTAGCAACTCACAGTCTAGGCAGCTACAGTTGTCTTCGCTGCAGAACTTGAGCTCTGGAACTTTGTACGTGCATCATTATCCTTGGATTATTGACGTAACAGTTGCCTCTATGCTATAACAGTGGGTTCCTTTAACTCAGGTACCATGATCACGGATTCCTCGAAATAACCTACGTTGAGAAGCACTGCTGTAGGCGCATGAAACATTTAATTCATTTCCCTGTCAACAAATTTAACAATGTTATTCGTTTCTATCTGTGGCAGCATGGTTCCAGTATCAAATGTTTGTGCGAGACTCAGCCTTCTGTGCAGATGAGCTTCTTTGACATGACTGGTGATGTCTCAGTGGCTACAGAGGACTTCATGTGATTTCTTGTTGCTGCAGTCCTCATCAGGTGACCTCAAGAGACTATAGACGCCTTCGTGTGAGATCAGCGGACTCCAGACATCTGCAGGAGGCATCAGGTGACTCCAGCCGTCTCCAGGTGACTTCAGATGGCTTGACGTGGCCCCAGACGTCTTCAGTTAACTTGGAGTGGCTTGAGGGGACTTCAGATGACTCCAGATGTCTTCAAGTGACTTCAGATGTCTTCAAGTGACTTCAGATGACTCCAGATGTCTTCGAGTGACTTCAAATGACTTCAGGTGACTCCAGATGTCTTCATGTGGCTCTAGACGTCTTCAGGTAACTTCGAGTGGCTTTAGGGGACTTCGGATGTCTTCATGTGACTTCAGGTGGCTCTAGACGTCTTCAGGTGACTTCGAGTGACTTCAGGTGACTCCAGATGTATTCAAGTGACTTCAGGAGACTTCAGGTGACTACAGACGTGTTCCAGTTTCTTCAGCTCACTTGCTACAGACCTTCGTGTACTTGTACAGCCTTGTTTGTTAAATCTCGAAGTTCACTACCGGGAGTTCCTCCTGTTTTTGTTTTTATGGCAGAAAATAGTGAGCCGAACATGGTCTCATGACATCTCGTGCTGTTCCCCTTTTCAAATTTCCTAGCCATATCTCGAACCCACTCCGAATCTGCCACAAGTAACTTAGGAGTAGCAACTCACAGTCTAGGCAGCTACAGTTGTCTTCGCTGCAGAACTTGAGCTCTGGAACTTTGTACGTGCATCATTATCCTTGGATTATTGACGTAACAGTTGCCTCTATGCTATAACAGTGGGTTCCTTTAACTCAGGTACCATGATCACGGATTCCTCGAAATAACCTACGTTGAGAAGCACTGCTGTAGGCGCATGAAACATTTAATTCATTTCCCTGTCAACAAATTTAACAATGTTATTCGTTTCTATCTGTGGCAGCATGGTTCCAGTATCAAATGTTTGTGCGAGACTCAGCCTTCTGTGCAGATGAGCTTCTTTGACATGACTGGTGATGTCTCAGTGGCTACAGAGGACTTCATGTGATTTCTTGTTGCTGCAGTCCTCATCAGGTGACCTCAAGAGACTATAGACGCCTTCGTGTGAGATCAGCGGACTCCAGACATCTGCAGGAGGCATCAGGTGACTCCAGCCGTCTCCAGGTGACTTCAGATGGCTTGACGTGGCCCCAGACGTCTTCAGTTAACTTGGAGTGGTTTGAGGGGACTTCAGATGACTCCAGATGTCTTCAAGTGACTTCAGATGTCTTCAAGTGACTTCAGATGACTCCAGATGTCTTCGAGTGACTTCAAATGACTTCAGGTGTCTTCATGTGGCTCTAGACGTCTTCAGGTAACTTCGAGTGGCTTCAGGGGACTTCGGATGTCTTCATGTGACTTCAGGTGGCTCTAGACGTCTTCAGGTGACTTCGAGTGACTTCAGGTGACTCCAGATGTCTTCAAGTGACTTCAGGTGACTACAGACGTGTTCCAGTTTCTTCAGCTCACTTGCTACAGACCTTCGTGTACTTGTACAGCCTTGTTTGTTAAATCTCGAAGTTCACTACCGGGAGTTCCTCCTGTTTTTGTTTTTATGGCAGAAAATAGTGAGCCGAACATGGTCTCATGACATCTCGTGCTGTTCCCCTTTTCAAATTTCCTAGCCATAGCTCGAACCCACTCCGAATCTGCCACAAGTAACTTAGGAGTAGCAACTCACAGTCTAGGCAGCTACAGTTGTTTTCGCTGCAGAACTTGAGCTCTGGAACTTTGTACGTGCATCATTATCCTTGGATTATTGACGTAACAGTTGCCTCTATGCTATAACAGTGGGTTCCTTTAACTCACGTACCATGATCACGGATTCCTCGAAATAACCTACGTTGAGAAGCACTGCTGTAGGCGCATGGAACATATAATTCATTTCCCTGTCAACGAATTTAACAATGTTATTCGTTTCTATCTGCGGCAGCATGGTTCCAGTATCAATTGTTTGTGCGAGACTCAGCCTTCTGTGCAGATGAGCTTCTTTGACATGACTGGTGATGTCTCAGTGGCTACAGAGGACTTCATGTGATTTCTTGTTGCTGCAGTCCTCATCAGGTGACCTAAAGAGACTATAGACGCCTTCGTGTGAGATCAGGGGACTCCAGACATCTGCAGGAGGCTTCAGGTGACTCCAGCCGTCTCCAGGTGACTTCAGATGGCTTGACGTGGCCCCAGACGTCTTCAGTCAACTTCGAGTGGCTTGAGGGGACTTCAGATGACTCCACATGTCTTCAAGTGACTTCAGGAGACTTCAGGTGACTACAGACGTGTTCCGGTTTCTTCAGCTGACTTGCTACAGACCTTCGTGTACTTGTACAGCCTTGTTTGTTAAATCTCGAAGTTTACTACCGGAAGTTCGTCCTGTTTTTGTTTTTATGGCAGAAAATAGTGAGCTGAACATGGTCCCATGACATCGCGTGCTGTTCCCCCTTTTCAAATTTCCTAGCCATATCACGAACACACTCCGAATCTGCCACAAGTAACTTAGGAGTTGCAACTCACAGTCTAGGCAGCTACAGTTGTCTTCGCTGCAGAACTTGAGCTCTGGAACTTTGTACGTGCATCATTATCCTTGGATTATTGACGTAACAGTTGCCTCTATGCTATAACAGTGGGTTCCTTGAACTCAGGTACCATGATCATGGATTCCCCCAAATAACCTACGTTGAGAAGCACTGCTGTAGGCGCATGGAACATATAATTAATTTCCCTGTCAACAAATTTAACAATGTTATTCGTTTCTATCTGCGGCAGCATGGTTCCAGTATCAATTGTTTGTGTGAGACTCAGCCTTCTGTGCAGATGAGCTTCTTTGACATGACTGGTGATGTCTCAGTGGCTACAGAGGACTTCATGTGATTTCTTGTTGCTGCAGTCCTCATCAGGTGACCTAAAGAGACTATAGACGCCTTCGTGTGAGATCAGGGGACTCCAGACATCTGCAGGAGGCTTCAGGTGACTCCAGCCGTCTCCAGGTGACTTCAGATGGCTTGACGTGGCCGCGGACGTCTTCAGTCAACTTCGAGTGGCTTGAGGGGACTTCAGATGACTCCAGATGTCTTCAAGTGACTTCAGATGACTCCAGATGTCTTCAAGTGACTTGAAATGACTTCAGGTGACTCCAGATGTCTTCATGTGGCTCTAGACGTCTTCAGGTAACTTCCAGTGGCTTCAGGGGACTTCGGATGTCTTCATGTGACTTCCGATGACTTCATGTGGCTCTAGACGTCTTCAGGTAACTTCGAGTGGCTTCAGGTGACTCCACATGTCTTCAAGTGACTTCAGGAGACTTCAGGTGACTACAGACGTGTTCCGGTTTCTTCAGCTGACTTGCTACAGACCTTCGTGTACTTGTACAGCCTTGTTTGTTAAATCTCGAAGTTTACTACCGGGAGTTCCTCCTGTTTTTGTTTTTATGCAGAAAATAGTGAGCCGAACATGGTCCCATGACATTGCGTGCTGTTCCCCCTTTTCAAATTTCCTAGCCATATCACGAACCCACTCCGAATCTGCCACAAGTAACTTAGGAGTAGCAACTCACAGTCTAGGCAGCTACAGTTGTCTTCGCTGCAGAACTTGAGCTCTGGAACTTTGTACGTGCATCATTATCCTTGGATTATTGACGTAACAGTTGCCTCTATGCTATAACAGTGGGTTCCTTTAACTCAGGTACCATGATCACGGATTCCTCGAAATAACCAACGTTGAGAAGCACTGCTGTAGGCGCATGAAACATTTAATTCATTTCCCTGTCAACAAATTTAACAACGTTATTCGTTTCTATCTGTGGCAGCATGGTTCCAGTATCAAATGTTTGTGCGAGACTCAGCCTTCTGTGCAGATGAGCTTCTTTGACATGACTGGTGATGTCTCAGTGGCTACAGAGGACTTCATGTGATTTCTTGTTGCTGCAGTCCTCATCAGGTGACCTCAAGAGACTATAGACGCCTTCGTGTGAGATCAGCGGACTCCAGACATCTGCAGGAGGCATCAGGTGACTCCAGCCGTCTCCAGGTGACTTCAGATGGCTTGACGTGGCCCCAGACGTCTTCAGTTAACTTGGAGTGGCTTGAGGGGACTTCAGATGACTCCAGATGTCTTCAAGTGACTTCAGATATCTTCAAGTGACTTCAGATGACTCCAGATGTCTTCGAGTGACTTCAAATGACTTCAGGTGACTCCAGATGTCTTCATGTGGCTCTAGACGTCTTCAGGTAACTTCGAGTGGCTTCAGGGGACTTCGGATGTCTTCATGTGACTTCAGGTGGCTCTAGACGTCTTCAGGTGACTTCGAGTGACTTCAGGTGACTCCAGATGTCTTCAAGTGACTTCAGGAGACTTCAGGTGACTACAGACGTGTTCCAGTTTCTTCAGCTCACTTGCTACAGACCTTCGTGTACTTGTACAGCCTTGTTTGTTAAATCTCGAAGTTCACTACCGGGAGTTCCTCCTGTTTTTGTTTTTATGGCAGAAAATAGTGAGCCGAACATGGTCTCATGACATCTCGTGCTGTTCCCCTTTTCAAATTTCCTAGCCATATCTCGAACCCACTCCGAATCTGCCACAAGTAACTTAGGAGTAGCAACTCACAGTCTAGGCAGCTACAGTTGTCTTCGCTGCAGAACTTGAGCTCTGGAACTTTGTACGTGCATCATTATCCTTGGATTATTGACGTAACAGTTGCCTCTATGCTATAACAGTGGGTTCCTTTAACTCAGGTACCATGATCACGGATTCCTCGAAATAACCTACGTTGAGAAGCACTGCTGTAGGCGCATGAAACATTTAATTCATTTCCCTGTCAACAAATTTAACAATGTTATTCGTTTCTATCTGCGGCAGCATGGTTCCAGTATCAATTGTTTGTGCGAGACTCAGCCTTCTGTGCAGATGAGCTTCTTTGACATGACTGGTGATGTCTCAGTGGCTACAGAGGACTTCATGTGATTTCTTGTTGCTGCAGTCCTCATCAGGTGACCTAAAGAGACTATAGACGCCTTCGTGTGAGATCAGGGGACTCCAGACATCTGCAGGAGGCTTCAGGTGACTCCAGCCGTCTCCAGGTGACTTCAGATGGCTTGACGTGGCCCCAGACGTCTTCAGTCAACTTCGAGTGGCTTGAGGGGACTTCAGATGACTCCAGATGTCTTCAAGTGACTTCAAATGACTTCAGGTGACTCCAGATGTCTTCATGTGGCTCTAGACGTCTTCAGGTAACTTCGAGTGGCTTCAGGGGACTTCGGATGTCTTCATGTGACTTCAGATGACTTCATGTGGCTCTAGACGTCTTCAAGTGACTTCAGGAGACTACAGACGTGTTCCAGTTTCTTCAGCTGACTTGCTGCAGACCTTCGCGTACTTGTACAGCCTTGTTTGTTAAATCTCGACGTTCACTACCGGAAGTTCCTCCTGTTTTTGTTTTTATGGCAGAAAATAGTGAGCCGAACATGGTCCCATGACATCGCGTGCTGTTCCCCCTTTTCAAATTTCCTAGCCATATCACGAACCCACTCCGAATCTGCCACAAGTAACTTAGGAGTAGCAACTCACAGTCTAGGCAGCTACAGTTGTCTTCGCTGCAGAACTTGAGCTGTGGAACTTTGTACGTGCATCATTATCCTTGGATTATTGACGTAACAGTTGCCTCTATGCTATAACAGTGGGTTCCTTGAACTCAGGTACCATGATCATGGATTCCCCCAAATAACCTACGTTGAGAAGCACTGCTGTAGGCGCATGGAACATATAATTCATTTCCACGTCAACAAATTTAACAATGTTATTCGTTTCTATCTGCGGCAGCATGGTTCCAGTATCAATTGTTGGTGCGAGACTCAGCCTTCTGTGCAGATGAGCTTCTTTGACATGACTGGTGATGTCTCAGTGGCTACAGAGGACTTCATGTGATTTCTTGTTGCTGCAGTCCTCATCAGGTGACCACAAGAGACTATAGACGCCTTCGTGTGAGATCAGGGGACTCCAGTCATCTGCAGGAGGCATCAGGTGACTCCAGCCGTCTCCAGGTGACTTTAGATGGCTTGACGTGGCCCCAGACGTCTTCAGTTAACTTCGAGTGGCTTGAGGGGACTTCAGATGACTCCAGATGTCTTCAAGTGACTTCAGATGACTCCAGATGTCTTCAAGTGACTTCAAATGACTTCAGGTGACTCCAGATGTCTTCATGTGGCTCTAGACGTCTTCAGGTAACTTCGAGTGGCTTCAGGTGACTCCACATGTCTTCAAGTGACTTCAGGAGACTTCAGGTGACTACAGACGTGTTCCGGTTTCTTCAGCTGACTTGCTACAGACCTTCGTGTACTTGTACAGCCTTGTTTGTTAAATCTCGAAGTTTACTACCGGGAGTTCCTCCTGTTTTTGTTTTTATGCAGAAAATAGTGAGCCGAACATGGTCCCATGACATTGCGTGCTGTTCCCCCTTTTCAAATTTCCTAGCCATATCACGAACCCACTCCGAATCTGCCACAAGTAACTTAGGAGTAGCAACTCACAGTCTAGGCAGCTACAGTTGTCTTCGCTGCAGAACTTGAGCTCTGGAACTTTGTACGTGCATCATTATCCTTGGATTATTGACGTAACAGTTGCCTCTATGCTATAACAGTGGGTTCCTTTAACTCAGGTACCATGATCACGGATTCCTCGAAATAACCTACGTTGAGAAGCACTGCTGTAGGCGCATGGAACATATAATTCATTTCCCTGTCAACGATTTTAACAATGTTATTCGTTTCTATCTGCGGCAGCATGGTTCCAGTATCAATTGTTTGTGCGAGACTGCCTTCTGTGCAGATGAGCTTCTTTGACATGACTGGTGATGTCTCAGTGGCTACAGAGGACTTCATGTGATTTCTTGTTGCTGCAGTCCTCATCAGGTGACCTAAAGAGACTATAGACGCCTTCGTGTGAGATCAGGGGACTCCAGACATCTGCAGGAGGCTTCAGGTGACTCCAGCCGTCTCCAGGTGACTTCAGATGGCTTGACGTGGCCCCAGATGTCTTCAGTTAACTTCGAGTAACTTCAAGTGACTTCAGATTTGTATGGATCCATTGTATGAAGACTGGCATTGGGTTGAGTCAGGGTAGTAGAAACTGGAACATGGTAGAACACCGCCGGTGGCGATTAAAGTAAAGTTGTTCTTGAGGACCAATAATGAAGAATTCGGAAAGAAACCAGGTTTTCAAGCCTTGTTTACCCTTGCTCGATGTAGTGCTGCCTCTGCCGATGTTAGGTAGTACTTACACATTCGAGCAGTTCTTGTGACTCATGAACTTCAACAAGTAGTTGTAGTGACCTGGTCTGAACGTGCATTTTGATAAACTGCACTGTAAGTAATATGATAATTAAGAAGTAATACGGAATATCTTAATTATTACACTAAGTTTATGGGCTTGCAGAATAGCCTCTTCGGATATCATGCGCGAAACGCTATACGGAACGGAGAGAGAGGCGCAGAGAAAACAAGCAAAGAAGAAATAGAGATGGAGCAGGTATGTGCGAGGGTGATTGTGTGAAAATTTTCAATTATTTCTCCTTATCTTATTTTGTTATTTTTCAGGGTGAAAATGTAAGCAAAATCCACAATACATTGCGTAAACAGACAACAAACACCAATCGGTGTTGCTATCAATGAGTCCATAACGGCAGATGACGTAGAAATATCTCACTCGGTACCAGTTAAAAACACAGATTATAAAAGAGAACCCCCACACACACACTTTCGCGATAACTATCGGCCAAAGGCCAAAATCTAAAATCACAGGTTCACGTAGTGAATTACCGCATAGTGAATTACATGGTCCTAATAGACTGACTCCAACGCATACCCCTGAATAAATGTCACAAGCGCTGACGAGGCAGCATTACTCTTGTCAGATGCGATGATACGAGAAGCTTCGTGCCCTCCGCCGGCGCTCCGGCCTTCCAATTCGCTGGACAGACGCCAAACGAATTCAAAAGGTAGTCCATAGACATTTATGCAATTTATTTGCATTTGTTTTGCACGCGACCATTGGAGGAACTTTGCGTCGTCCCTCTCTCCCCGCACACCCCTCTCTCCGATTTGGTCCATGCTCAAAGGTCTCTCTGCACCTGTGATTCAGAGGCAGCCATTCCAATCGCTATCGTTAGCTGCGGGAAGCACAGAGCTACAGATCGCGGAGGAGTACTGTGCTCGCCTAACTGCAACTCTTAATCACATACTGGCAGCTGCAAAAGACATTCCCATCGTACTCGAGTCATCGGATGAACCGTCTGTAGATGTTTTCTTTACGATCAAAGAGCTTGACTCTGCAGTACAACACTCCGGAATGCACACCTCCCTGAGGGCAGATCAGGTCACACATAAAGCCATTCAAAACCTCCTAATCAGTTGACGAAAAACACTCCTCAATATAATCAACCAATCTTGGTGCACGAAAACTGTTCCGAGTCCATGGAAAACCGTGATGTGGGCAAGCTTACGCTTGTCCCATCCTACAGTTGGCAATACAAAACCGGCATGGTAATTCCCATCTTAAAACCAGGAAAGTCGACGCACAAACTCGGCTCGTTTCGCCCAATAGCCCTTACCAGCTACATAGGCAAAATCATGGAGCGCATGATCCACTCACGCTTAAACTGGTATTTTGAAACCAGGGCCTATTTCCCAGAAGTCATGGCAGGATTTCGCCAAGAAAGATCGGCGATAGATAATGTCATAGACCTTGTCTCCAGCGTCCAGCAAGCTCGGACTGAAGAACAGCTAACAGCTGGTGTTTTCCTCGACGTGATGAAGGCGTACGACAGCGTGCTGCACAGCGTCATCGTCGCCACACTCAAAGAGGCTGGAATAGGGGATCGGCCGCTATTATGGATCCAAGATTTCCTCTCTGATCGGTTCCTATTTGTGCGCACTTCAGAGGGAGACACGACCACATATCCCGTTCACCGTGGCGTTCCACAAGGAAGCGTACTCAGTCCACTGCTCTTCAACATCATTAATGCTTCACTCCCCTTACAGTTACGTGAACACATCCACATAATATATGCTGACGACGTCTGCATCTGGACCTCAGCTGCCCGCCGCGATACGATCCAACAACGTCTACAGACCGCTCTAGACACTATTGTATCCTACCTCGCCGACCGCGGGCTCTCGATCTCACCAAGCAAAACGGTAGCCATGACTTTTATGCGCCGTTCTTTTAGCAAGTACCCTCTACATGTTGGGGGCCTACCGCTGAAGTTTGTCCCGCGTTATAAATACTTGGGCATCATCATAGACAGAGGGTTGACATGGTCGAAACACCTGTAGAGGAGGTGGTGTTCCTCTACATGCGTCCTGACCGGCGATGATGGAATGTCCCAGCGGGCAGATGGTCGTGGCCTCACGCTAGAACGGTGCCGGTAGAACTGCCGTGCCAGCGCCGTAGCGCGTGGCAGCAGAGGCACGTCTTCGTCATCACACACGGGCCGCCACACACCTCAAGTCAATTTTGACCAAAACCAACAACTATACCAACGTGCTACGACACGTCGCTGGAGCGTCCTGGGGGTTGACGTGTGCTGACCTACTTCAGCTACACTGGTCCCTTATAATAGGAACCCTAAGGTACAGCTGGCAGGCCCTACATGACCTCAGTAAAAACGGAGTGATGGAACTCCTACGGATCCAAGCACGTAGTCTCTGAGTATGCCTACGAGTTCCTAGGACCACTGAGACATACTCCGTCTTAGCTGAAGCGAAGGAACCGCCGGCGCATGTGCTGCGGGACAGAGAGACACTCCGTACCTACACGCGATTTCTCACCCGGCACCAATCACATTACCTCCAGTCTATCGAGTCGAACTGCTCCTCGTCTACCTTCGGAGCTGCAGTCTCCCGTCTAAAAAGCTGCGTGCCATCGTCCACGGTACACTTCTCATATGCACCACCTATGTGGACCCTTTGTACCCCTACGGGTGTAGCTGAATTTGTCATGTGACGAAGTCAACTTCTCCCTAGTATTTTTAACATCAACACCAACACACCAAAAACACCGATTCCAGAAATATTATAGTACAGTTCAAATCCAGACTGAAAAGGGATGACGTGATTGAAAAAGCGCGTTCAAGGCGAATCAGATGTGCAGATATCAATATCTCAGGCCAACTGCCGATATTTATCAATGAACATCTGTGTCTATCTTTAAAGCGAATACTCGGCGCAGCTGTGTCGCTGAAAAAAGACGGCAAATTCATCAGGCATGGACTAGGAACGCGAAAGTGTATGTAAGAGTGCGCGAGAACGTGACACCCCCTGTCATCTCCCATATTGAAGATCTTAAATCGTTTTGTAGTTAGTATCTTTCTATACATAATCTGTTCTCAGGAGGCACATCGGTGTTCAGAACACTTTTTTAGCTGACAATTTCGCGCTGCATTGCAACAGGTTTAGAAAATGTTTTAGTATATTTCGTTTAGATTGTCGTTCATCATCGAACAAATTCGATGAACTGTATGCATTGTTTGAGACTGACTTCAGTTTGATGTGGTTATGTTGTCCGCAACCTGGTACAATGAAAGTTCTTGTATGTTCATGCTACCGGACTACCAACATTTTTTCTTAAATAGACCAAATAGACGAGGTGGAAGTGTTTCTATCCAGGTACATCGCGGACAAGGCACATGTACAGTTCTCACAGATTTTTCCCTTACAACCGGAAATTATGAAATGTTAACAGTAGTGAAAGATAAATTACTTTTTTGTGTTATGTACCGTCCACCAAATGGGAACATAGGCAATTTTGTAACGTCTGTTGGAAAACATTTTTCCTTTGAGGAAGATAATTACTATAGGATATTTCTTGCCGGTGATTTAAACCTAGACCAAAATGTTACATCTCCATTACACGATAGTTTTGAACAAATGAATCTCTCCTAAAATATTTTAAACACTGTTACGCTAGTAGTACGTAGTCATGGCGAACTCTAGTGGTGGTTAGTTAGCAACCTGGACCCCTGGACCCTGTGCCGTTGACCCCTTAGTCCTTCGCGTATTTTTTCCCGCGCGGCGCGTGTGCGGAGGATTGTCCGCGCGCTTATCGGCGGGGGAGGACTGCGCGGGCGCTTATCGTACACTAGCTTTCAGCCTGGGCCGACTTCAGTCACAAATTTTTTCTGCTACAACAGGTGTGCAGTTTACATGCAAGTATAGACATGCAAAGGTTAGCCATGCATAAGTACAAGTGAAAATATATTTATTTACAAGTGAAATATATTTATGCCAATTCTATTGCCAATTGTAAAGCCGATAGTGCTGGGAATTGCAATGCCAATAGTGGTGCCAATTGTGATGCCAATCAGGTGAAGGAGAAAAACCCAGCCGGAAAACCTTCACGACCTGTAACAGAATAAAAACACCGGACAGTACGTGTAAAGATATACATAATTTATTCGATCTATCCAGTCCTTAGATTCTGAAAGGAAACATAAAATCAACATTCATCACATTGCTTACCAATTGTTCATTTACGGAGCCCCACACCAATGACCCGTAAAGATGACTTATTATAATATGAAACTATGTTCGCATTCAATAATACATCCAGTATTGTGACCACACCGGATAATCTGAAAAAAGAGAATTTTAATATCAACAATCATACTTGAATTATAGCAACAATAATCTGAAAGAGAATCTCACAGGATTATAACTACAAGTGGCGATAGATGTATGTAATTAATTGTGAACAGCAGAGACCCTGGGAGACCATGGGACACGAACGACGAGAACGTCACGCACAGAAGAGGAAATAAAATCTATAACACAACATTTAATCAAAGAAGGTATTCTTAACCAGTACGATTACAATCAAAATTACAAGTTTTATTATAAAAAGTATAATATTCCAATATGTGACCACCATAGTGGAGCTTTAATTACAAGTTCTGATAGATGTATGTAATTAATTGTGAACAGCAGAGACCCTGGAAGACCATGAGACACGAACGACAAGAACAACACGAACACAAGAGAAAATAAAATATATAACACCACATTTAATCAAAGAAGATATTCTTCATCAAACAACAGAGGAGAATAATCTATCACCTTAACTATCATAAAATCATCCTCGTGACTTCATCAAATCGAACACCATACAATTTTCATTCTAATAGACACTACAAACCTTAGTTTGTTTTATGAATTCAACACAGAAAATATGTAAAAAAATGAACTTCACCCCATAGCACGCTCCTAGCCAACAACCAGCTCTAATAATATCTGCACTGATTTGTTGAAGATAGGAGGCGTACGCCTGTTTTGTGACAGTTATGAACATTTCGAGCGCAATAGGGAAGATAAGTCGATTATTCCAACAATATGCAACCCTTACAGATACTCTGCAGCTGTGTTGAGGTCCAAACATAAGATTTATTGTCCTCGTTTCTTCTGGTGTGCGTGCAGTCATTGATGGACTTAGTAACAACACCTTACACGCAATAGGAAAACACAAAGATGGATCAGTCCGTCGTGATGCTTTGAACTGCAACGCCTTCAACTGAAACTGTGTTTCGCAGCAAGGCAAACACTGACTCAGAGGGGAGTTGAAAATAAGCAAGATAACTTGTCGGCAAAGCACCCCTCAGTGATAGCGGTCCATAAAAGGGCAGCCAGTTCTTCCACTCAGTAGCCTTCCAGTCCTTCCGCTGTGTCAGTGGTCGTGGAAGACGAGTGAATGAAATCGGTGGTTTTGTCATGCATAGTGCACTTTCAATAACAGAGAGCTGAGCAGGTGCACCGATGTAGCACTCCCCAGAAGTGAACTGCATCCCGTATTCCGTGAGTTGCATATCACACCCAGCAATACGGCATGCATGTAACCTACGGATACACCCCAGACAATGTCGAAGTGTGGCAGAAGTCGAAGTGCCGTTGGCCCTTTTACGCCATCATGCAATCAGCACGCCAATATTAGTCCAATATTGAACCCATATGAGCTGCCAATATGAACCAATATGGCGAGTGCAACCAGGCTCCATCTTGGAGCAATATGGGATGCCCATATTGGCAAGGCCATTTTGCCCATATTGCGCCAATATTTTCGTGATAACGCCAACGGGGAGCCCGTGTATTAATAAAGCATTAACCGGTTCGATATCCACCACTGATATTCCTTCTGTCTTCTTTTTGTTTGTTTTTTATTTCTGCAAATCTTATTGATCCAAGTTGCATAGCGTTACAAAAACAACACCGCACTGCCGCAAAAACGAAGACCAGGTGTTATGCCCGTCTTGGTATTGACAACTGTAGGATGGGACAAACAAAATGTTGCCCACACCACAGTTCAAAAATAGTACTGTTCTCGCCCTAAAAACGACGAGCAGGATCAACTAGTGTTATGCAGGCAGTCCCACGGAACTGGCAATGCCAAACATCCCTCAGGAGCCTTCATCGGGATCGCAATAGTATGTGCACCAAAAATTTCCAACCCGCTCCGAGAGTACAAAGGAGCGAAACACTTTCGTGACGGTGACGGACATACGCCTCAGCAACTGACACTGCCTGTAGTAAATTGAAAGCACCTAGCTTTACAGAAGAGACATCCCTTCCTATGAAACCTTGTCTTTTTTACTTGACCTGCCGCAATTTCGTTAGCATTAGAGGAACCAGCGACATTTTAGCCCGTATGACACGTCCAAAGCGACTGTCGCGCATGCGCATTAGTTGTAGGACACGTGATTTAGGTCAAACGACCACACTCGCTCTCAGTCGGTTCAACCAATTGCCATTAGCATCGCGGAGCAAGATGGCGGCTGCTTCCTGGGGGGGGATACATTTATTAGACGAAAGGAAAAAAAACGAGGGAAATGTGATACAGTGGGATTGCCACATATGTTGACTGTTTTGTACAATGTGTATCATCTGCGGGAAGCTGTTGGGTGTAACGACGTATTGAATTGGGCATTTCACACGCTTCAACGTCCAATCTTGCCGCGCTGCTTAGGCATTTATGCAGCACGGGTGCGTACGATTTCCTGTATTTTCTGTCAATATGGGGTGTACACGGGCAATATGGGCCCATATTGCAAGGCTTTTCCCAATACTGGTTCACACTGGGCAATATGGGGCCCATCTAGGATTTTCCCCATATTGGCAAAACAAGTCCCATATTGGACCCGTATCGCCAATGACCAGCCAATATGGACACAATATCGTGTGCTGCTTGGGGAAAGTCCTGTCCACTTTGGAGTGCCAGTATTCCATCTTCTACTGTCATCGCTGCAGTTCGCTCTTGAGGCAGTGAACTTCCCATTGGGTACCTCATTTTTCCTGACTAAAAGCATCATAATAACAGAAGTGATGACAATAAGTCAACAAGACCCAGTACACAAAAACAGCAAAGAGCACTAATCCAGAGGGCTTCGCCCTTTCATGTAACTGAAGAAATGTGATTGTAGGTCAACACTAAGATATATGGAACTCAAATGTACCCGAATTACTCTAGCCAATGCCTGAAGCATTAATTGGAGTCAGCGTCATTCAAGACAGCAGCCTTCATGCCCTTTTTTCAGTCATGTGATTCTGGAAGATCAGTGCTTAGTGTAACCCAGTGATTTTGACGTAGGTATCCACTGATTCTTGCTTGTAGGTGTGCTAAAAAGATTCACCTGTGACCTCTGTTTACCTTTATTGCGTAGGGAACTTACCTTTTCTGGTGACCCCTTCATGAAGGCACCAGGTACACCCGAAATGGCCATTGAACTGTTTTGAGTTTGTTACAGCAGCCCCTGCGGGGCAGTCGAAGCAGGCGTACAGCAGACGAATGCTAGATTTCATCTGACGGCCAGCCAATTACCAAGCTCTTTATGGCAACTTTTGACGGCGTCCACAAACTTATTCAGGAACAACTGCATTGCAGGATGGCTCTTCCCATACCACAGGCCGCACATAATTATGTTCTGCCATCTCAGTAATGGTGGTAGCTCGTTAACAACAGCAAGGATCGGCAAAATTGAAAATCGCGATGATTTGAATGTCGGGCTTCCATCGGCGTTCATGAGGGGCGTCAGGTCATGGACCCCGTCCTTCCCTTTCCTGTACAGTGACTTAAATGTCCGACCGTCGCCAATATGTTTCATCTCAGATTTTGTGGACTGCCTCTGATAGTTAGTGTACCGGCTAACGCACCAGAGAAGTTGTGCACCATCGTTTTTAGTTTATAAGTGATGCCGATAACTGTGAAGAACCCGGTGGTCAGCGATCCGATTTCATTTTCGGTATTGCACTCAGTGCATTTCTTTTTCTCAGATTCTTTGGGTCGACAGATCCTTTCTCCAAAGTAGGCGCAGCAATGTTGGCAGTGAAAGTGGTATGTGTTGTCTGACGATTTCCACAATTTTCGAAAGTGATACGCCGACCTTGGCAAGTCCAAATTTGCACCGAACAGTGTGCTGAGGAGTTGAACGAGGCCGTCTAACTGTAGCCACGTGATCTTGAACGCGGACACGTCATAATTAGCACCATTATGTCCGCCTTCGTGAAGTCAGGATGCCCTCGAAATGGTTGGCCTGAAATGTTCTTCAAGAACTGGAAGCAAAAATCGAGTTCTTCATTTTACGGTTCATTGTTCGAACCTTCTGCACCCGGGTCTCGAGGGGAATGCGATGAATTATCCTGCTCGTAAAACATAGCAGTTGGACCACGCCCAGGCAAAAACCTGGAGTGTAAGCCCTTCGAAGTAAATTATTGGACAGGAACCACTTGGAGTGTGGAACCATCCAGTGGCTGGGACCAGTTGAAAGTGGAACCAATTTCATGGTGGTCCCACTTGAAATCGCGCATTAAATGAAATGAAAAAAAAAAACAATGAAACTTATTCAGTGGTCCCCTCTGCTAGGTGGTCTCGGATCCGACTCATAGCGGATGGGACCGCTGAATTCATGACCGAACGTAATGCGTAGAAAAGCACATACTGTTCAAGTAAATATTTATTCTGCTATGAGCATACACTTAGTATCAAGAAATATTCGATACATCTCTCACGTACAAAGTCACATACGCGTAATAACAGTAGTACAGGTAGGTGGTCAGACTCGACCCTAGGTGCCTGGTTGGAACCCCCACATGTCTGGGCCGACTTCGCTCGCATATTTTTTCCCTTGTTCGGCGGGCGGCGCTCGGGTGGAGGGTTGTCCCTGCGCTTACCAGTGAGCGGCGCATGGCCGGAGGGCTGCGCGTGGGCTTAGCCCAGGGATGGGCATAAATATATTTTTGAGTATTTAAATATAAATTCAAAATACTTTGTTGAAAGGGGTATTTAAATACTCTTCATAAATACTTTTGAACATGAGTATTTAAATAAAATATAAATACAGTATTCAAATACCGTAACTACTGCCGTAAATACTGTGAGGAAAATGTCATTTGGAATTACAGAAATAACGATGATCATAACAACAAATCAGCAACGAACAATAGCATTTATTTGTTAGACTATCGTGGCTATTTTAATATTAGAAGTTTCTCGAAGACTGCATCTTTAGGCATATTTTGTCGTACAATCAGATTCGCAAAGCAGAACAGCATATCCACAAGTGCCGATGAACGAATGCTTGTATTAAATTTGACAAAGATGCTTCATACAACAAAGTAATCGGGTTGTCGCGACCGTTATCCGCAACAACTGTGAAAAACTTTCCATCTAAAATGGTTTGTCCCATGCGCATGCTAACGCAAGCACGGCTAACTGCACCCCAAGCTCGTCCTTCTTCCCGAAAGGTCAAATGCGAGGCGACTTTAAGATATCAGTCAGTATACACTGCGCTTAGGAGTATTTATACAGTATTTACAAGAATATATACGCGAAAATTTGTATTTAAATATAATTATAAATATAATTATAAATACATTTTCCAAGTCTGTATTTAAATACGAAATATAAATACATGTATCTATATTTTAAATGGTATTTTAATTACAATGCATTTAAATACTGCCCATCCCTGGCTTACCCTCGCACATTTTTCAACCTGGGCCGACTTCTTTCCCCATTTTTCCGCCTCGGCCGACTTCACTTGCAAATTTTATCCCGCTACAACAGGTGTGCAGTAGGCGGTTTACATGCAAGTATAGACATGCAAAAGATAGCTATACACAAAAGTACAAGTGAAAATATATTTATTAAAGTCATTAGTGCCGGGAATTTTGTTATGACTCTGTGTGAAGGAGAAAAACCCAGCCAAAAACATGAAGCAGAAGAAACACAATACGATACACGTAACAAAGGTTATATTTATTACAGGTATGATGCTATAGCATTGAAGGGGTATGACACATCATACACACTATTTTTATTAATGGTAAACATACACACAAGTTTTCAATTAATCAGAACTAAAATAGGGTAGCACATTTAATCAAAGAATATATTTTTAATCAGTACGGTTACAATCAAAATTACAAGTTTTATTATAAAAAGTCTATCATTATTATGCGTGAGCACCATAGTGGAGTTTTAATGACAAAGTTCTGATAGATGTACATTACTTCAAGCACAATAGGGAAGCTAAGTTGAGTATTCCAATATGACTCAATAAATCAGATTCTTATGAAGTGATCGGTGGTCGGCACGTTGGCGGAGGGCCTTCGTGTACCGTCGCGCATTTTTCAACCTGGGCCGACTTCTCTCGCGAATTTTTTCCAGCGCGCGGTGAGTGGCGCGTAGGTGACGGGCTGTCAGGGTGCTTACCAGCTGGCCGAAGGGCTGAGCGTGCCCTTATCGTTGTGCATTTTTCACCCTGGGCCGTCTTCGTTCGCATTTTTTTGAGATGGCGCATGGGCCACTTTACATGCAAGTAGCGACATGCACACCGGCAACCACACCAAGGGATTTTGCCGTCACACCTGGGCCAACTTGATTCGCGATTTTTCAACCTGGGCCAACTTAATTCGTAATTGTTTCACTCTACAACAGCCGTGTGGTAAGCGGTTTACACGCAAGTAGGGACATGCGCACTGAAAACACCTGGGCCGACTTTATTCACATTTTTCACTCTGAGCCGACTTCATTCGTATTTTTCCCACTACAACAGCTGCGCGGTGCGCGGTTTACACACAAGTAGGCTCATGCACACTGACAACACCTGGGCCGACTTCATTCATATTTTTCACCCTGGGCTGACTTGATTCGTATTTTTCCCGCTACAACAGCTGCGCGGTGGGAAGTTTACATGCAAGTATAGACATGCACGCTGCCAATACAGCCAAGCGATGCTACCATCACAACTGGGCCAGCTTCACAGGCATTTTTCCTTGCAACGGCCTGCGGTGGGGAGTTTACACGCAAGCATAGACATGCAAAGGATAGCCATACACGAAAGTACAAGGGAAAATATTTTAAAGCCATTAGTGCCGGGAATTATGTTATGACTCTGTGTGAAGGAGAAAAACCCAGAAAAAAACCTGATGCAGAAGAAAGACAATACACATAATAAAGAATATGTGGAGCTAAGTTGAAAATTCTAACACGACACAATTAATCAATTTCTTATCACGTGAACTGCACACATGCAAGATAAAAAACGAGAAACACGATCAACAGCTACCACTAATAGGGAGCCCAACCCATGCACCATCCAACACGTAATCAAGAGATACATACAGGAAAATAATTGAAAAACAATCGATCAAAACGAGAAACATTACAAATTTAATACTGTGACTAGCACGGACTTAACGCTGAACAGCAGAGAAACACTCTACACGACGCATCATCCAACGTGTAAACAATAGATACATGCAAGGAAATAATGAGAAACACGATCAATAGCTAATAGAGAGCCAAACCAATGCACCATCCAACACGTAAACAAGAGATACACACAGGAAAATAATTGAAAAACAATCTATCAAAACGAGAAACATTCCAAATTTAATACTGTCACTAGCGCGGACTTAACGCTGAACAGCAGAGAAGCACTCTAAACGGAGCATCTGCCAACATGTAAACATACAGATGCAGGAAAATAATAGCGAAAGAAACTATCAAAACGAGAAACATTACAAATGTAATAACGTGAAATGGAAATCATCTATGTTTTTTGAACCATCATAAAATCATCCTTGCGACGTAATCTAGTTGAACAATACACAATTTTCATCCTACTCATGCACTATAAACATTACCTTGACAGAGGTATCCAACACGCAGTACAGCCAAACGAGCTTTCTTTGCTTTCTCTCTGTCTCTGTAGAGCCCAAAGCGAAGGAACCGCACGTCCTTTGTCAATCTATGGAGTTTTCTCTCCATAGATTGACAATCTCTTTCACATTCTTTCCTCCAAAGGGAAACATTCTAAGCACTGGTCAAGTTTGCACAGAGGCGAAATTTTTTATTGATCAACTATCGCAAATAGCGTTAGCACTATTCACTTCTCAAGAACACAATAAGAATTCTATCAAAACAAACAGTAGCAAGCAAACTCTACGAACAGACATCTATATCACTGCAAACTGGTTTTAGACAAACATTATCTAAGCAAGCAAGAAATATTACGCTACGATCGGCGGAAACAATACTCAATCAAAACGAGAAACATTGCGAATTTAATGTATTTCACATTATTGTTAATCAATCAAGAAATCAACAGACACAACTAATATGTCATACATAGATAATTCCCAACCCACCAAGTATGAATCGCACGGTAAAAAAATACTGTGATTTCTACGGTCGTTTAATAGTATCTGACGACGGCGTGTTATCGTAATCAAAACTACTGCGAAAACTACGTAAAACGGTGGCGCCATCATCATGCGCCGGCCAAAAACTTAAATGCGGAGGCAAGGCAAAGCCAAGTACGGGGCCATGGAAGAAGGAAACAAAAGGAGCGGCCCCTCCGACAGTTTTCTATCGGGACGAGCGTATAGCCGATATCGCATTGCATTCTGGGATGCTACTGTCTACCAAGTGACCGCTCACGCAGGGATGGGCAGTATTTAAATACATTGTATTTAAAATAGTATTTAAAATATAAATACATATATTTAAAATACGTATTTAAATACAGGCAAGAAAAATTTATTTATAATTATATTTAGATACCATTTTAGGCGTATTTATATTTAGAATACACTTAAATACACATATCTCATCCTCCCGTATTTGTGGGCTTCTCTCGAGTTCCACATTGTTAGCCTCCAGCGATAAAGGGTATCTTGGTTAGAGGCTACAGGTCACTCATCCCATGTGTTCGGGGATTTCCGTCCTTCTAGAAAACAGCACAATGTGCGAATAATGGCATCACCACCCCGTTGCTTCAGTCTTGGAAGCGGGGAGACCGGGAGAGAAATGAGAACACCAATTTGGGAAAAATGTGATTCGTGACCCTCTTGCATCACTTGACAAAGCCTGGTGTCTAAAGGGAACCCTTCAAATGCACCTTTAGCGGTAATTCTACTCAGTCATTCACTGGAAACTCAGGACAATGGCTGCAACGCACCCGACAGTTTCTGACGGGGAGTTTTTCACCGTTGTCGCTGAAGATGGAAAGTCGATGAACATAAGTAGAGGAGGCAAGCAAGCTGGTGTATACGATTCAACGAAAACGTCTCCTTGAGTCTCAGGAGCAGCGAGAGGGGTACTAGACAGGACGGACACGGGACAAGAACCAACAACGACTCAAAACCAGCTAATGAACTTGTTATCGCTTCTTCCACTTTCTCTATGTTGAATAAAATGTTCATTTGTTCATTAGCTGGTTTTGAGTCGTCGTCGGTTCTTGTCCCGTGTCCGTCCTGTCTTGTACCCCTCTCGCTGCTCCTGAGACTCAAGGAGACGTTTTCATTCAACGGAAAGTCGGTCCACGCAAGATGCTGAAATCATCACACTGCATCACGGAAAAATAAAGAAATATGTGGGCGTTGTGTGCAGCAGACATGCATCCACAGGTGGTTCCATTCATACACTAATTTAAAAGAATAATGTGCCTGGACGGCTCAAAGTATTTACGAAAGTAGTTACACTATTTAAGTACTGTCTTAATGTATTTATATTTTGTATTTAATTACTTCCATCATAAAGTATTTATAGGCAGTATTTAAATACATGAAAGCATGTAGTATTTTGTATTTATATTTAAATACCCGAAAAGTGTATTTATGCCCATCCCTGCGCTCACGTGACCATCCAGACAGCATGGCGCCAGCAGAGCAGACGACGCGAGCTGTAGTTGTGTCACAGTTCAGATGGCAGTATTACGTTGAACGCGTGCCTGCACTTTATTTCTGTGTGTTCGAATGTTTACTGTTCTATTAGAAGACCAGTCGCAGTGTGCGGAACGCAAAAGGAGCACGCGGGACCAGGAACATCACGTGTGGCAACAGTTACCTCCAACGTATGTACGTTCGTTGGTTAAGTGGTAAACAATGCCGTACTCAAAATACCATTGATCAGATTTGTACAACAAAAGAAGATGAATCTGCGGCACAGTTTGGGGTCCCAATTTTTTATTAATTACAAACTTTTAATTAATCAATTTCTTATTAAGCGACTAGCATAGACATAAGAAAATAATGAGAAACGTCACAATCAACAGCTATCATTAATAGAGAGCCAAACCTGCAACTCCTAGACAACACACAAACAACAGATACATGCAATAGCGAAACAATCTATCAAAATATGAAACATGACGAATTTAATACTGTGAATAGCACAGACTTAACGCTGAAGAACACAGGAACACTCTAAGCAGCGCCACGTAAACAACAACAGAGGAAATAATCTATCATTGAACCACCATAAAATCATCTTCGTGACTTAATCTAATCAAACACCCTACGATTTTCATTCTAACGAACGCTACAAACCTTACTTTGATGGAGAAACCCAACACCCAGGCACCATGAGAAGATATCGTTTTTCTTCAAAGCCCGGAGACATATTATCTCTTTGTCTATCTTACCTCTCTGACCAAAGCACCGCGCATGCTTTATCACTGAAAGGGTTGGGGGCTATATTCCTTCTTGCAGCAAACAGGGCTCTCTCAAAGTCAGATAAGGTAGTACAAAGGCGATATATTTTATTGTGCAACGCAAATAGAGGCCAATATTATTCGTTTGGATCACAATGTTTTCGTATCCTTTCCTTGAAACGGAAGTCTTTCGTCAAAGTGGATGACATAGTCTGCTAAGTTTGTACGGAGGTGATATTTTTATTGAACATGTAGAGAAAGTCCAAATTATTAAATGATAGCAACAATACTCAATCAATCAAAAACGAGAAACAAATTTAATTACATAAATTTTGTAATATCTTGAAAGTTCTATATAGATGAACCTGGGGCTATATTCCTTCTTCCAGCAAATAGGCCGCTCTCGAAGTCAGATAAGATAGTACAAAGGCGATATACAGGGTGTCCCAGAAAACGTGTCATTGAATTATAATAAAAAAACTACACCACCTAGAGTCATGCGGTCTTACTACGTTTTTGCCACCTCCTGACGCGAATGTCGTGTAACGTAAGTTTAATTATGTAATTTTTTGCGAGCTTAAGTCGGAAATTTGCCAAGTAAAGGTCACTTTTTTACCCCACCAATGTGAAGAGCGTGTCTAATTTACACAAATTAATGATAATTGACAGGAATATTCCCAATCTTTGTCAGTCCGACGAAAGGAGGTTGGAAATCCAGCCCACACCGGCATAACAGGAAGAGATAACACAGGCATGGTTTATCACGTCCGACTTTCGCTGGGATAATGCTTTCCCTCTCCCAATTTTAGGAACTGTTACCTTTTCTACTATCACTCTGTGGGCTGGCTTTGAAACCTCCTTTCGTCGGACTGAGTGCGATTGCGCTCAAAAAGTCATCGCACGTTATGGTCCGCTGCTCCGAAAAGCATGATGTTCGGCTATTTTTTCCGATGGCATGGCTCGTGAATATCACCGTCAATTATCATGAATTTGAGTGAATTCGGCACGCTCTTCACATTGGTGGGGTAAAAAAGTTACGTTTACTTGGCAAATTTCGAAGTTGAGTTCGCAAATATTTACATAATTAAACTTACGATACATGACATTCACATCAAGAGGTGGCAAAAACCGAATAAGAACAAATGCCGTTGACCGCATGATTCTAGGTGGAGTAGTTCTTTTATTATAATTCAATGACACGTTTTCTGGGACACCCTGTATTTTATTGTGCAGCGCAAATAGATGCCGATATTATTCGTGGGGATCACTATCTTTTCGTATCCTTTCCTTGAAACGGAAGTCTTTCGTCAAAGTGGATGACATAGTCGGCTAAGTTTGTACAGAGGTAATATTTTTATTGAACATGTAGAGAAAGTCCAAATTATTAAATGATAGAAACAATACTCAATCAATCAAAAACGAGAAACAAATTTAATTACATCAATTTTTGTAATATCTTGCAACAGAAAGTTCTATATAGATGAACCACACAGAAAAAAATTAATGTGAAACACAACTGAGAAATATGAGGCATTCCCAACTCAGAGATTATTTTTACTGGTGTCAATCGAGTGATCAATTGAGACATATACAAGACAATAATTATTTCAGCGGTAACTTTCTAAGCAAGCGAGTAAAATTTAAAAGTTTTCCTATAGAGGAAATCGACAGACACAATTAATACATCATGCATACATAATGCCCAACTCATGCCCAACTCATAGAATATAAATCGAACCTGAAACAAAGTCAATACAATAATTAATTGAGACAAATCATTTCTAAGCAAACAAAGTGAATACACCGCAGAATCTGAACAGAAACTCGTCATTTCGACGAATAAACAAGATCAACTAGTGGGTTCAAGCGATAAAGTGAGTGATGGATGAAAGCCGAGAACCCCAACACCAACATCAAGTTATGGAAGGGAGGGTGCACATAGAATCATTGAAAGCGCACATTTTTTTTCTTACTCGTCACATCTTTTCACACTCGTTTGTAAATCACTCGTTTGTAAATCAATATCCATAATTCTCATGGCAGGTGGATATTAATAACATTCTAAACAAAAAAATTTAATCAATAAAATGAGCATAGGTATGCTTTTAATTAAGTGTAGACGAGCACTTGAAAACAGGAGAGGCAATTGCTCTACATTGAAGAGATGGACATATTTTGTACTCGCTACCATAAGTCACGGGAAGAAGTGATAAAAAACTTATTCGAAAAAGAAGAGCCGCGAAGCGATTCCATTATCGCTGAATTTCAATACGTCCAAGACGTGGTCGTATTCGGAGATATGGTACAAACTACAGAATTGAAGGTGCAAGAATTTATATGCCGCATCTACAATCCTTATAAAAATATCTGCACATCAACGTCGGAAGGGCCAATGGGATTGATGGCGGAGTTTTTGAGGTTTGCTAACGAAGAATTGGAATACACGAAACCAGATGTAATTGTAATCATTGCAATGGGCATTGCATTCATCAAGAAAACAGTGAGATCAAATTATCATATACAAGTGGTCTATATCGCACGATTCATTACGGATCTGTTGAAATTACACATATCTGAGATGGAAAGTACATAAAATCTTATCACATGAAATGTTCAACTACCAAGGCAACGCAATGATTTTCTTCTACCAGTTCTTGCAACGATGTCGAATGAGCAGAAGTTCAATATTGTCGGGCAAGATCTGATGTATCATCACTTATTGAAACTCGACGAACATATCAACTGCGGTGGACCACCAGACGATTTTCGTCTAATACTGTCTTGTACGCCATTCAAGAATCTTCATACAAAGAAAGGAAGCCTCAATAAGAGATTGTGCAAGTTCATCGCAACAAAGTGCAAGTTGCTGAAGCGATACAAATGCGGCGACAGCGTATCGATTGCATTAACCAACGCTGGATTCAAGCGACCGATAATAAGACATCATTATGTAATACATTCCGAATTCATCAATCAAGACAACAAACGAAGACTTCAGAGATTGCAATAGGACAATTGTAATTTATCGGAACAAACAAGCATATAACTGAAATAATAAATGTAATCCTTGTCATCATTATAATGAATTCTCCGCATCACAATGAAAAACGTTTTCCATTTAGCATGGCTTGACTGAGAACAGTGACCTCTAAGGAAACGAATATTCCACACTGTGTGTAAGAATTCTCATATGGAATCAGAACTGACCATCAAATAAGGTTTTACCCAACTATACTCTGTACAAGTTCAACACCCGAAGGATAGAATTGCCGTAGAAAGATCGGTCATTGAAATTTAGAGGCATGATACATCAGTCTATGATTACAAAAAAGGATCACTAATCTTTTATGAAAACTTATGATATCTCATGAATAAAATTCCACAATGCATGTATATTTCTGAAACAGCCCAGTTACGCATGAGCAAACGACAAATGAATAAATCAAATTATATCTATAACACCTTTTGACAATATATGTTGAAAAGAATCTATTATCAAATGCCGCGATGCAAATTAGAGTGGGCATGGAAGTGGCTTGTGTGCAGTAATGACTAACGCTCGGCACCTTTTTGTTATACAGACGGCGACCTGCTACCTGATATCCATCGCTTTCACCGCCGCACATGTCACCGCTGACCCGGTTACACTGTTGTCGACACAAGCCAATATCAACATTGCTCACACCGACTTGTTCACCTTGGAGCATCCTGTGCTTCCCGAGTCAACGGCATCGAGAGTAACTTCAGCGTCTGCGAACGGTTTAAAGAACGATCCGTGCAACCCTCAGCTCAGTGGGCATGGAAGTGGCTTGTGTGCAGTAATGACTAACGCTCGGCACCTTTTTGTTATACAGGTTGGTAACCGTTTTTCTTTATTTGCTAAGAAAACTAGCAATAGTTACCTAGTGCTGCTCCCATGCCCACAAGTAATGTTTGACTTGTCTGTTGAGTGTATGACTGTAATCCGCACGCTTCTCTTATGCTCGGGTGATATAGAGAGCAATCCCGGCCCACCTAAAAGAATTCTCGTTGCTTCCTCGTGTGATGATCGTGATGCTGGGTTGAGTAACAGTCAACACAATGAAATTATGACTGCACTTGCAGAAATTCAAGCAATGTGTGAGTCAACATCCTTTGCTCAAACTGCTTTAGCTAAGTCTGTCGAAGAAATAAAAACAAACCAAGAGGATTTGGCGAGCAAGCTACTCCATGTTGATAAGCGCCTTGCCCATGTTGAAACGAGAGTCAATGCACTTGATGGCGCAGTGTCTGATCTAAATCATGCAAATCGAGCAACTTGTGATATTGTCCGGCAAAATGATGTCTTAACGTCCCGCCTTAACGAGCTCGAAGACCGTTCTCGCAGAGACAACCTGATTTTCCATGGAGTAAGCGATGCAAATGAGGATTGGCATGCAACGGAACAAAAAATACAGGACATAATATCACATGCTGTTCCAGATCTTAGTTCTTTAGATATTGAAAGAGCACATCGTTTGGGTGGCCCGTTTAATGCCAATAAATGCCGCCCAATAATTGTTAAATTCTCTAGTTTCAAAGCTAAAAATCGTGTGCTTTCTTATCGAGCACAACTAAAGGGATGTGGAGTGTCTGTTAGCGAAGATTTCTCTAAAGCAACTCGCTCAGCCCGTAAAAAAGCTAATTGACTTTGGCAAAGCGTTGCCACAGTCGCCAGCCTTTCAGTTGCGCTACAATAAACTTTTTGTCAATAGAAAATGTTTTATGTATAATAGTAATACTGACACGGTGTATGAGGCTCTTTCTCAACCTTACTCACGTGGCGTAACTGACATTGCTAATGATTCTGCCAGCAGCTCAAGTAAACACGGATATGCTACAGCGCAAATTCCTCTCTCTGTTGATAATGCCGGCGCCCCCCCCCCCCTGTAAACTCTCCGGCACCTTCACGTTCATTAGCAAACCCCGGAGACAGTGTTCCATAGCAATCTACTAGGGGAGGTGGAAGAAACCGCGCACCTAAACCTGTTTCTGTACTCTTTACAAATATTCGGAGCATAATAAACAAACGTGATCGCCTTGATTCTGCTGTAGACACTTGTCGGGCAGACATCGTAGCCTTATCTGAAACGTGGCTAAACGCGAGTGTCTCAAATAGTGAGATATTTGAATCATCTCCGTCCTTCAATGTTTATCGCTGTGATCGTGACGGTAGGCGGGGAGGTGGTACGTTGCTAGCCATTTCAAAAGAGCTCACGTCAGCGCCCTTACAAAAATAGTAATTGAATTTCTGGTTTGATCTTAATGTGTTCTTGATGACTCATCAGAAATGCACAAGAAATTCTATGCCTGATGTGCTTTCACAACAGATCAGCAACAACAATTCTTCTGAGAATCCACATCAAGTTTTCTGTTGTCAAAGGTCTTTAGTTTTCTTGTAGAAATCGAAATGTAAAAATACGTAAGGACGATTGCTCAACAAGAAGTCTGGTGAGTTTACTCATGAACTCACATTGACCTAAAATTGTAGGATATAATTTGTCGTTGTGCCAGGGCTGTGATACAGCATGAGGTGTGGAACCATAGAGTGGGAGAAGACCATTGAGTAATATTTAGAGAAATCATTGGTGAAAACAGCAAGAAAATATTTGTCATTTTGTTTGTTAAAATGTTTTGTATATTTGTTTGATATTTTATTAAAATATTTGTTATTTGCACAAACTGAAGAAGTCAGTCAAGTCATCTGAGGTTAGGAGCAGTCGATATTTACGCACAGAGCCTGTGGTAAACATGGAAGCTTTTTGTAGCGTATCATGTGCCAACATGAAGATGAAGTACTTTTAGTACTGTAAAGAATAGAGCAGCACAGCAGATAACATGGCATTGTTTATTTGCACCACCTTTCAGACAATGTCGCAAGAATCCATAATCTATACATAGTTAACAACACATACATACTATATTAAGAATAATAATGGGAACTGCACACAAATAAACATTTGATATATACATATATATATATATATATATATATACAATATACATGTAACATACAGCATACACATACAGATATACAGAAACTTGTCGGTTAATGATCATGAATTCGAAAATGACTCGATATGGGGTTTACTGTATTCAATCAAACTCTCAGAAAAAAGGAGACAACGTGCATTAAATGGTGCTGGTTTACTTGTCACGCTGTCCTTTATAGTTATCCTCAGAAGGAAAGTACAGGGGTTAGAGAAAATGGTGGAAACACGTGAAGATTTCAGAGGGCAATCAGCAATAACTACTTCAGTCAGTACTTAAAACACTGCTGTTTCTTCTTATTATGTGTATTTCGTCCTCGCTCAAAGCATACGGAAGTCCTAAAACATGTGGCGATGCGAGATCTGGCAGACCCCCAAAATGGACGACGATCTGGAGTTTGTTTTGTGCGAATAATCTCTGAGCGGGACTGCAATGTTCGTGATGCTCTGTAGAAAACAACTGTATGGGGTAATACATTGGGATTCGGGGTAGCAGTGTGTCGACAAAGAGGGACAGCAACAATAACTGTAGGTACGGTGATGATGTCAATTTGGTTCTAAGGAGTTGTTTTCATGCAAAGCCACTGCATGAGAGTTGATAGCTGCACTTAATACACACCAACACAATGCATTTCGACAGAAATGACGACAATATCATTACAAATTTAACAGTCATCGGGAAGTTGGATTTGCGAAATCTCTCATCATGAAAAAGAATGCTAGAGCTGACATAAACTACTACAAGGGGTATACAAAACAAGGGGTAAACAAAATTCCCCTTACAGCCAGCACGTCACGTGATGTAAACATTACGCAGCCACCATTATCAGCTTTGAAAAGAAATCCAAGGAACAGCTTCCTTCTGTTTTCCTCTAAGAAGTAAAGTGAGCGTATATATCCTTTGGGAAAAAATGCCACAACAGTCTAAAAAAAGCACTGACTGGGGGCCTCAGAGGGAATCCCTATGCAAAAAAATTGTTTCATATAGTACAGCGACAAAGTCTGTGTGATTTCATGTCTGTTTCCATAATTTGGTCCAACCCCTGTATGTGGCATGAAAGACTGAGTACTCTCTGATGTTATTTCTAACACATGCTTGTCATTTAATACGCACAGACATGTGAGTGAGCCACACAGCAGCGCAAGGCATTTGTTCATACCTCTCATGGTGATACATCTGTTTTCAGTGGTGCTCTTAACCTCGACAAAATTAAGTCCACTGCTGTGGAAAGTGGACAGCACACTACGACATACTTGATATACTTCCACATAGAGAACAACATCGCGAATACATGTGCACGCTACATGTCCATGTGGGCAAGTGGCAATGATGCTTTGTACACGACCATAAACACCATCATTTTCAACAAAAGAATTTACCCTTCGTGACCTGTCAAGCTCGGCGGTACATATGGTAAATACACCAAAACTCATCTTTTTGTAATGAATGCCATTTGATCTATTTACACCCTTACCATAGAAAATAACACCACCATTTTGTACAAATTTTCGTTTCAAATAATATCCTTTGTACAGGCCTCTGAATACTTCTTTAAGATCCTTGTTACTTTTTTGGGAAGCATTCCAAAGTCTTGGAAGGGCTTGGATGAGGCAAAATTTCTCAATAATTTGCCTTTCGGTGTACCTAGTCCCTTTCACCAGTTTTCCAAGTGAACCATTCATAGATTCAAATGAAAACATTGAATATGCCCACAAGGGTCCCCACTCTTTTACGGTATCAACAAGGTGCAGTAGTAAGTGAGAGTTATAGGTCATATGTTTTCTACCATATAGCTCCTCGTAGCCCTTCAGAAAGTTTAGCATGTCAACCTTGATCCTACTTAAGTTTTCAAGAGAGACGCAGGGGCCTAACAGATAATGCATCATCTCAACAAATGACATCCAGTGGTCGTAGTATTTCGGTGGGATGTAACCCTGTAACACGTGTGGTGAATAAAAAAGCAACCAATTTCGCCATTCAGACGACTTCCAGTACTGGATGTCTTTGAGAGATCTCGGCAGTCGTGACATCTCCCAAACAGGACATAGACTCAGCAGCAGCTTATCAACCGTGTCAAGGTTATGACGTATACGAAAGCTACGACAAGTTTTTGACTTCATCCAAAAAAGTGTCGTAGCTTTCACAAAGCCGGAGCAAACGGCATGCATGTAATCAACTACAAAGCCGGAACAAAACGTGAAGTAAGTCAGGAGTGTGAGGACGCTTGTTCCTTTCACTCCACAACTTACATTCTTCGGTTTTGTTCTGGCTTTGTGGGCATGCTTAAGGAATGACTCATGTGCACGTAGTTTTGGTACAGATGATGGGACGGGGTAAACTCTACAATGTCGATTCCCTTTGGCAATGACTTCACCTGGCAACTCACACCAGTTACAGCCACGTTTTCCATTGAATTGAGTCATGCCCATAAGTTCACATCGTGCCACACTGTCTACTGTGCACGGTCCAGGGAAAACCTTTGTGGTCCTCCTGTGGCCATTGGAATCTTCCCATGTCACACCAGCTGCAGAAAGTGTGTTCATCGTTTGTACAAATGGTAGCAAAAAAGTGTTCATTGGTGGCTTTCTAGGGCCAAACCATAGCCCAACAAGAAGTAGTTTCTTGGCCCTGTCTTTATATGGTAGCTCATTGATTTGAGCCAGAAGGGGCCAAATCCCCACGCCACTACTTTCGAAAAGTGGTACACCGTCGGTATTGAAAGTCAAACTGACATCATCTGGTCCAATGGGTAGCTTCCTGTAACCAATGCTATTGGTGATATTTGTTATGTCGTATGAGACAGATGTTTGAACAGGCATGAGATCAGTCACTTTCAAAATGTCGCATATCTGTGCAGCTATATCCAGGAAAAAGAAATAGGATGATGACTTCACAAGATCCTGTACTTGAAGCTCAGTTTTGCATTTCTTGCACAGCACATCAGTCACTTCTTCTAGTGTTCCAATGTGAGAGTAGCAGCTGCTACAATAGAAATGTCTGCTCCTCTTGACATCGGTGTTGCCAAAATGTTTGAAGAAAGTGTACTTGGTAGTTGGAAACTCTGTTCCTCGTGGCAAATGGGCTTCAACCAGCTTTAGAAGGCTTTCCGTAGCCTCTTTTGAATCTTCATGACGTAGAATGTGACCCAGAATCAGAAGCATACTTTCTGCCTTTGTGATCCGTGAGCCAGAATAGAGCACTTGACCCTATACATGGAAAATAAAAAAACACAGTGTCAATAACAAGTACAGATTTTCATGCAAATGCATATTTGCATACAGGTTACGGGACTTTTAGTGTCTAGTGGACTTTTACTGCCTAAAACTGCCAGCAAGTTGGTAGGGAAGTACAAAAGAAAGGTGATACGGGTTGATGGAGAACAAGTCAGTTCTGATGAACTATGCAACTTTGTGATGAGAGGTAGGTTTATTTCAAATACGCCAATAATAAAGTTTTCAGAGACAAACTGTTCGGATTGAATATCAACATGTATACTTATATCAAAAGGGAACTGCATTTGTTTTCTTTCTTTTTTTTCTTTTGTTGTGAGGTTAAATTATTTAAAGTTAAGACAGATATAAAAATACTAGGTTTTTAACTACTCCCACCATTGAAGTTAGTAACTGTCAAACAAAAGCATCAGTAATGTCTTACCAGGTCAGAGTATTTATCTGGTAGAACATCTGCACCATCAGAGGTAGAGTTATCTGAAGAGTTAGGGCAACTGTAGCTGTGTGGGCTGTTCCACCCGCTGCCGGCTGGAGAGCGTATTAATTCCTCCTCGGCATCGGAATCGTCACAATCGGGATCAGGGATGCTTTCACTACGCCCCGGACCTGGTTCAGAGTTTATGGGCATTTCCTCGTCAGCAGTATTGTACACTGGATTCGTAGGGAACGCTTCAGCTGTGAAATTAGAGCACCCCTGTATGTCGTGCTCAGTGTCTATGTTCCGCGGTGGAGATGGCGGATTTCCATTAGAAGCGGCGCTTTTTTCTTTTAATCGATGTCGAGAACGGGCCGGCACGTTGCACGTGAGGTCCCAGAGATATCGACCATACTTCTTTTTCGGCTCCATGTCTCCTACTGAGGCATATGTGGAAGAACGAAGTCAAAACGAGACCAAGAAGCAAGAGTGTGCGGACGGGGTGCACATCCCAGGACGGCTCTGTCATCCAACACACAAATATATGTGTCGTTCTGAACTTGCTGTCGTTCTGTGCTGCATTATTAAGATTGAACGAAACGGATGGACGTCTTGCACTGAAGCTTGCACCAAGTGGATTGACTTGAGGCTGCAGCGCTATAGCCTATTACTAGAGGAGAGGGCTGATTGGTCAGTGTTCATTATTTAATCCTGCACCGCAACAAATATAAAAAAATGCTTTGTTGTCAAAGTAAATGGTTCAGTTTCAGATTCCGCCTAAAATATAAGTATTGCCACAAGGCGGCTCTGCCAATTTTTAGGTCAACACAAGCACGAATCCAAGCCTAGCCATGTTGTCTGTCAGACTTTCAAAACAAGGCGCCATAGACCACGCTATTCCGTCATTCCGGTTTGTTCACATCACATCAACAGAATGACGCATATACTTGTGTGTTGGACAACAGAGCCTTCTTGGGATGTGTACCCCGTCCGTACACTAGTGGACACAAAGGTAGGAGTGCGTCTCCTCAGTGAAGAAGGAGCAATCACAGAACTGCGGCATACGATGCTGGAAGTGAACTGGAAGACAGGGGAGCCGCCCGCGTTAGCCGAGCTGTTGGATTGTGGTAAGTGTTGAACCCAGTATACTTATGTACCACCTTGTTAGACTGCTGGAACTAATTTTTATGTTCCCTGTTGTGACGGTATTACAGGCACGGAAAAGGCCATGGAACGAAAACGAACAAAATTGGCCAGAAATGGCCGCCATCAGTCCTCCCGCATTGAAGAGGTGCTTCCAGCGGAGGAACTGGCCACAAAGAGACACAAGGTATACTAATCTCTCTGCTGCATGACTTCCAGAAGTAGCGGGTGTTTCACTTCACGCTATATTTGTCACGTGGGTTCACTGACGGCTTCAAGCAGTTATGGACATTATTCATAATAACTAAATTACTTTTAGTGCAGTTGGATTGTAAGTGCCGCTGCCCAATAAAAGTGATTGGTATTGGATGGCTAATTTTTTATATTTTTGTAATAAACTACAGTAGTTGACGTACGCATCAAACGGGCTTGTTTGCTAGACTGCGAGCGAAAATTCGTGCATTTTAGACGCCAGAAGATCAAAAAGGCCATCTTTGTCGTATTCTTCATTAAAAACCTTACTCTTAATTCTTACCTGCTATCTCATCTAGTCATATAGTCTCAAGGTCTTCTCATTTGCGATGAGTGTGTCATAGCTGCATTGTTCCATATTTACTTGGAAATGTAATTGCAAATGCAGTTGATACTATTTTGTTGTGGCTTAAAGCTAGATGTAGCTTAAATTATTTACTAATTCTGTACCTGAAAAAGTCTAGGTGTGGGCAAACCAGAAAACGACACACTGACAAGCTGAGATTGTGTCGTCTCATGTCTGAATTTAGTCCTTTTCAGTTATGAAATTCTTCGACCACTGCGTCTGCACCATTTATTTGATTATGCTGATTAGAAGCCGTTTCTGCAGGTCACAGGTGGATGTGGTTGCCCTGCTGAACAGCGAGTAGCAGAACTGGAGGACAAGGTCAACACCTTAGAGAAACGTTTGGAAATATCTGAGAACAACTATGGTAAGGTTTTCCTGTTTATTGAAGCTGAAGTGTCCTGTTATTAAATTCATTCTGCAACCCTGCCTGTGGTTGATGAATGTAAACAAAAGCACGTGATTAATCTGATTTTTGTGGTATGCTATGTAAATTTGTGGAGCAAACCGTGATAAGGTAAATGGGCATTGGCAAAGATTCCACAGAAGTGTAAATATAGTGTACAAGATGGACATGGTTGATAATATGATATCTGGGTATTTGGGTGCTGCCACTCATAATCTTTTGCACTACACTACAAAAGCTGACGTTGTTGCAGCATATGCCATTGTGTCATTTAGTGAATGTTAGGCAAACCGCTGTATTTATGGCGATAGCAGTCATGTAGTTCCTGATCTTTTAGTAGTCACGGGCCCCTCATTGAATGAGCTGTCGTTCAGGGTCACCCATAGATTACAATATGACATACATGCACAGAAAAAACTCAAAGGGTACGTTATGTAAGCAGTTGCCTAAATTGAGTGTTACACACGGTGGTAACAATTGATGTTGAGAGACGCATAAGTTTGAATGGATTGCATATTGCTATCAGCGATGGCTGTGGAATCCAGAGTTTTACACGTAGGGTCAACAGTTATCGTTAGTAATTTGTTTCTCAATTCCTTATTTGTGTTAGCTTCTTCGTCCAAGTCCCAGCTTTGTGTTTCTCGATATGTTATTCCTGTCTTAACATGGGTAACAGAATCCAAGACTCCCCCCCCCCCCCAGTGACCATTTTGACCAGTGCCAAACAAATATATGTTCAGAGTTGTCACACTGTGACAGTTGGTTGGTTTCTTATCCTACTTTACCTTTTCTAGACTCATACTCAATGGTGAGGAAGTTAAGAAAGATAGTCTCCAAGATGGAAGCGTCCAGCAGCGTGGAGGCGGAAAAGGTAAAGCAGCTTTCATTGGAGCTCCTTAGGATAATTTGATATTGTGCTCTATAATCACAGTTGCTAGGGCTATTTCAAAAACAGGTTTTATGCACATAAAACTAAAAATAGATTGTGGCCAGCTGGTTAAGTGCAGGTTCCTCTGCCTACATAAAAGATGAGTAGTTTGCATCCTCATCTATGCACATGTGCCTGGAGCAACCATGCACCAGAAGTTCTACCTCTGATATTCCCATCCTGTTTGGATAACCTTGCAATGCAATAAGGCTAATTAAAGTAATGCAGCATTATTGGTACATAATAGGGATGTTGCAGGTAGTATAATTTTGGAAAATGACCTCAACAGAGGCAGTGGCAACTGCACAGACAAAGCTAAAAAGAGGTTCTGGAAGCTTATGTGATAGGACTTGTATGTGCATGAATGTGAATATGTGTGTTCAGTCAGTAGTGTTAAGGAGAGGAGTTATAGAAGGATGGTACTACCAGAACTGAATTTGTCTGGGGCTGCATTTTTCCTTTTCTTTTAATGAGGCGGTCGTGTGCTCCTCCCCCATCACACATTGGGGTGAAGTAAATACGGTATGTCAAAGCATGCAATGAACAAAATGAAGGGAAAAGTGGTGTCCTTTCATTTCGTGTTTTTTTAATGACATGAGGGACAGTTTTTCGTTCTGAACACTGCAGTGGTTTCGGGCCAAAGCAATCAGATGTCCCAATTGGGCCATCTTGTAGCTTTCATAATTAAAAAGTTAATTAGGACATCCCCTTAGGCCATTGCTCATGCCCTCGTAGCGCCTGTCAGCGTATACTATATCACGGTCAGTTCGGTCTAAAAAAATTATGTACCTATTTTTAAAAAATCCTGGAAGCTTAATTTTGAGCACATTGTATAAGTATTCTTATTTATGCAGGTGAACATTGGTGGAGGTGTTCTTGTAGAAAAAGCCGTCCTGAGCCGCCTCCACGCACACTGCAGGGGAGCACCTGCGAAGTTTGCAAGGAACTTGCTTCGCAATATTTTCAGCCCTGAGGAACTCAGGGATAGGTCCCTGTTTGGCAGGGGCAGCAATGCCAAGAAGGATGCCCCAGTGAAAGAGGCGCTCGACCCAGTGCGGGTTAATGCCGTCATTGGTATGTACTAACATGAATCTTATTCCTTAGAACAGTGGTTCAAGGCAAGGGTTTTGTAAGCGTTTTGCTGGGTTCGACACACATACATACATACTTTCGATCATTTGTGAGTCTGACATGAGGAGATAGAAATGCTCAATCTGTTTCAACGCTACTCTGCAACTAACTTTTATACGTAACAGTGTCTAGGTTCCACGCTTTTTGTTTTAAATTTTTGGGCAGATTCAGTGTGTTTTTTGGTGTTTAAATACTTTCATGAAATATGTTTTTATGTGTTTTTCCTGTCGTGCCCACGGTTTACCCTGCAGTTATTGGCGAATGAAAAAATAATCTAATTCCAAGTGTGTCTCAGCGCAGCCTTAAAATTGATGAAAAAAGAATCCCTTGTGTCACGTCACTTTATTGGTAATAGGCCACATGGGAGGAACATAAAAATGAAAAAAAAAAAACGAAACGAATACAAGACTACTCGTTTCATTAAATGTAATATATGCGGCGGTCAATACCCCAATTTATTTTTCCAATAAAAGCACAGAACCCTGTACATGAGATAACATTGAGAGCCAATGGGGTTGGGTATTGTATCTCAAGTTTCATGTAGGCAAATTTTTGCTTGTGTGTTTGCGGGGGCAAAGGAGGATTAACAGTCCTATGCACATGAATCATGGTAACTAGATCATTTGCATTTCCTTCGTATATTCTACATCATTAGCATATTGAGCTGTGAGTTTGCTCAAGCTGATATGTTGGATTGATATAAGAAGTGCATTATTAAGTTGCAAATTAGGATGGGTGCATATGGGGTGTCAAACTCACTGTGTCAAAAATTATTTCAAAAGTGACAGTTAACGCCAGAAATTTGTTAGACTAACACCATAATGTTCCTCATAGTTCAAAATTCAATAAGCCCAACTTTCACCGTAAAAAGTTTGTTAGATGTCGAGGAACTGAGTTTTGGAAGGTCAGAGCTGTGCGACAATAAGAGCAATGTGACGTCACTCCGAAACATTATATCATTCTCCACCTTCCATACTGATGCTCCCTGCCTTATAGCGCTCTTCACTTCATTCCCTCACGTCTCTGGGCTCCACACTGGCATTCGTTCTTGTCAGAGTGACATTTTCTCTGGTTTCCATAGAGAGAATTCTGCCACATCCTCAACGTCTGTCGTCTGCTCCTTTGATTATTCAGTCTAATTACATAAAGGTGACATTAGTTATTATCAGATGGGTGGTGGGACCTGTTTGGCTTTAGAGTGTCATCCCAAACACTTTGTGTCTGATGGTCAAGCATTTTGAAGATTTATACAGCTTTGTGGAAGGTCCAGTTGTTACACATTGCTGCATGCTTTTTTAATTGCATACTGTGATGTTCTTAGTGCCACGAGTGTTATTGAACGCTTGATTTTTTTTTCTCTTTACAGGTTATGTGTGCGGTAACTTTGACACCAGCACAATACAGATAAAGAACAGTTTATCGTCAATGTTATCGCGTGAAATAAAGTAAATATATTTCTGCAATGTATTACACTGCTGTTCTCCATGTGCTTACGAATTGCGCCAGGCCGTGCCATGGCAGGCTCCCTGTACGTAGGGTGATTCTCATTAGGGACCAACAAGGAACACATTAGGTATACATTAGGTTCAACATGCTCAAAGTCATCACGAACTCAACAGAAATTTTGATGTGAAAACTAATCAGACACACGGTGGCCAATATTCTATTGAAACTCAGTATAAACTCATTAGAGAAAATCAATAGAATGTCTGATGAGTGTGATGTGATAATTCAATGACATTTAATCAGACACTCAATAAATTTTTTTATAAGGGCGTATATCAGTGTTCAGAGTACGTTTGAGTGTGTGTGGTGCAGTGTCACAATGAATAATAGAAAGTACATTTTCGGAGCTTGTTATCGTCCCCCGGATTATGACATATTATTTATTGAGAACTTATATGACACCCTCACTACCATCAAAGCACGATTCCCAACATCACCAATAATATTGCTTGGCGATTTTAATTACCCGTCCATTGTTTGGACTAGTGAACAACCACATTGTATACCTGTCTCCTCACAATGTCAAGCTTTTATTGATCTTTGTGCGTTATTTAATCTCACTCAAGTAGTAACTAAACCCACACGAGTTACTACGGGATCTGCCAACATTCTCGACCTTATTCTTACAACTAACCCAGAGGAAATCAACCCAATATCATTTCTACCTGGTTTGAGTGACCACTATACACTGCACTTCTATATTAACGTTAGTGTCGCCCGTGTATCCAAGAAACGAAAAGTTATATTTAACTATAAGAAAGCTAATTTTGATGCCATAAATCGTGAATTGTGTATCTCATTACTCAATTGTGTGCTCATTACTGGATGTATTAGTTGAGAATTTCGAGATGCGTACTGTTCAAGTTAATTGGGATATTTTCACTCGCGCAATAACAGACCTTACGCGAAAATACATACCTACCAGTGTCGTACCAGCTGATCCTAAATCCCCATGGTATACCACAGCTCTGAAGCGTTTATCGAATAAAAAGAAACGCTTGTATCACTCAGCAAAGTGTTATGGCACCACGGTCAGATGGCAAGCTTATCAGGCTGCTGCAGAAGCTTATTCTGAAGCTGTCAGAAACGCAAAAAGCTATTTCCTAAATACCACACTTCCTAACATCATTTCTAATAATCCAAGAAAATTTTGGAACATCGTATCAAACAAAAATGCAGAGGATGCAACGTTAGTGAGTGCCGATGGCGCTCCAATCCCACCTGAAAGGTGCGCTTCCCTGTTGAACGAAGTGTTTATGTCCAATTTTTCCTCTGCCGCTTGTTCGTCTGCACCAACCGTTGAACCATTCAATTTCCTTCCAATGTCACCTATATCAGTAAATCCATCTGGAGTCGCAAAAGTAATTAACAGTTTAAAGTCATCATGCTCTTCTGGATTTGATAATGTTAATAGTAGATTCCTCAAAGAAACGGTAAACTATTCCTCAATTTTTCTAAGTATGCTGTTTCAGCAGTCATTGGACCGTGGAACCCTACCCGATGATTGGAAGATTGCGAAGGTAGTTCCACTTTACAAATCTGGTGATAAGTTTAATCCTATTAACTACCGGCCTATCTCCCTCACAAGCATAACATGTAAGTTATTAGAACACATAATACTTTCTGAACTTGCTAGTTTTCTTGACTCTAATTCATTGTTTTCACCTGCAAAACACGGATTTCGGAAGTCATACTCATGTGAAACACAGCTTTTTTCACTTACTCATTCTTTACACGCCATCCTTGACCGTCGTTCTCAAGCAGATTGTATCTTTTTAGACTTTGCTAAAGCATTTGACAAAATTAACCACCAACTTCTTCTAATTAAGCTCAAAATGTTAAATATTGATAACAAGCTATTAACTTGGACTGAATATTTTCTTCTCAACCGCTCTCAGTTTGTCTCGCGATGTGGCTTTCACTCCAGCTTAACACCTGTGCAATCTGGTGTACCCCAGGGATCCGTGCTTGGTCCCCTTCTTTTTCTAATTTATTAACGACATGCCTAACAGCATAAAGTCCTCTATCCAGTTATTCGCTGACGACTGCGTCATCTTTCGGGAAATATCTGACACTTCTGACACCATCCTCCTACAGTCCGACCTTAAGAGCGTTTCCGATTGGTGCAGCAAATGGCTGATGGTTCGGAACACTAATAAATGCAAAGTCATGCGAATCTCACGTACTAATTCAACTCCGCATAAGTATGTACTAAACAACGCAACCTTATCAACTGTTCAATCTTATAAGTACCTCGGTGTGCATATAACCGCTGACCTTAGTTGGAGGTGCCATGTGGACTACGTCACTCGTAAGTCTTACCGTTCACTAGGTTATTTGCGGCGTAATTTCTCAAAGGCCCCTGCCAATATTAAGCTAACTATGTACAAGACTTTAATTCGTTCGAAACTGGAATATGCATCAGCCATTTGGGATCCTAGTTCATCCACACTAACCTCTGCCATTGAAATGATACAAAACCATTCTACACGTTTTATACTATCAAACTACCATCGCACTAGCAGCATCACATCAATGAAAGAATCTCTGGGTTTGCCGCCACTTCAGATACGCAGAAAAATATCTCGGCTCTGTCTCTTTCATAAAATTTATCAGCACACCGAATTGAGTACACAATTTATCACTCGCCCCTTTTACATCTCGTCCCGGAATGATCATTGTTGCAAAGTTCACATTCCTTCATGTAACACTAATTCTTACTTTCATTCTTTCTTCTCGCATACGGCAACTGAGTGGAACCACCTTCCACGTAACATAGTTCAGATAACTAACCCAGATTCATTTCGTAAAGCAGTCTCTCAGCTCCTGTTGTTATAATGTTTTTCTTTGTTATAGTATTGTTATTTCCTACTATTTCTTATATGTGTAGTTTCGTGTATTATTTTGCCTCACTCCCCTCTGTAATGCAATTGCGCTTGAGGGTAATAAAATGAAATGAAATGAAATAGAGAATTTTACTTTAAGGCCATACATCAATTTTTTAGCTCATAACGTGGTAAAACGCAAACTCCACACTAAAGGGAGCTCGACGCACTTTTCGGGTGAAAGGTGGGTGAGGTACGTATGTACATTATTTAAAGCACGCATGCCACGAAACACCTCTCGTCAAGATGCTGCATTAATCCACCGAATGCGCCTCGGTGTGGCCTTTACAGCTCAGTGACGTTACCGCATGAGACAAGTTGACTCTCCCACCTGCTGCCATTGTGGTGCTCTTGAGGATCTGGAGCACTTTCTTCTTCATTGCCCCCACTACCAACCTTCCCGAACCGCACTCTCCGAGTCTCTTAGTCAGCTGGACTCTTGTCCCTTCTTCCTAGCGAAATTGCTTGGTCCCTGGCCCAATCCAGCCCAGCAACGATCTGCGCTAAACGCTCTTTTGACATTTCTGGACACCGTCGGACTTCGATCGTTATTGTGAAGCGGCTCATTATTTTATTCCCCACATCCCCACCAGCAATGGGGTAGAGTATCGCCTCTGGCGATGAACCTCCCCACCCTTCCTCTGAAAATAAAGTTGAGAATTTAATCGAATGGATTGATATTTTCTGTATACACTATAACGTAATGCGAATTCTCTATGTCGTGGATATTAAAAGTTACGAATATTTTTCGAACGAAATTTACTACAAACTCGAAGAAAGGGTCTCCCGCGTCCCCGAAGACGTTTCGGCAACACGCCGGGCCACGTTTCCCCAACCCCGTACCGAAGGCGATTCGGCGGCCGACACGTTAACGCGGTACCGCACGCGAGCGTGTTGATTTTTTTTTAAACGGGTTCGTCGACGCGTTTCTGTTGTTTACGTGGTGGCTAGGAGTTGCAGGTTTGGCACTCTATTAATGCTAGCTGTTGATTGTGATGCTTCTTATGCTTATGCTATTCACTTAATAAGAAATTGATTAATTAGAAGTTGCGTATTGTTGGAATAATCGACTCATCTTCCCTATTGCGCTCGAAACGTTCATAACTGTCACAAAACGGGCGTACGCCTCCCGTCTTCAACAAATCAGTGCAGATATTATTAGAGCTGGTTGTTGGCTAGGAGCGTGCAATGGGGTGAAGTTCATTTTTTTACATATTTTCTGTGTTGGATTCATAAAACAAAGTAAGTTTTGTAGTGTCTCTCAGAATGAAAATTGTATGGTGTTCGATTAGATGAAGTCAAGAGGATGATTTTATGATAGTTAAAATGATAGATTATTCTCCTCTGTTGTTTCTTCTTTCTGTTGTTTCTTCTGTATATCTTCTTTGATTAAATGTTGTGCTATAGATTTCATTTCCTCTTGTGTTCGTGTCGTTTGTGTCGTTCGTGTCCCATGCAGGGAAGGATAACGGACGTATTTTGGTTACCGTTTCCATTTTCGTTACTGCTATATTTTCGTTTCCGTTATCTGTTTCTGATACCGGCCTTTCAACTTTGTTTCTGTTTCGTTTCCGTTACTGTTTCCGGCAATGGAACGGTTGTTACAGAGCTGCGGGAGGACAGCCCGTCCGGCTCTACCAGCACCCTGTTTTGCCCAAGTGCTGCTTCGGTGTCACGCGCACACACTACGCAAGTAATTTTACGTCGTTGGGATGCGCACATCTTGCAAGATAAAAATAAATATGTATGTAGGAACATGTTTTCAGTCTTCAGTCACTCGGAGTCCAGCAACTCAAGACGGGCGTAACTTTCATCCAATGTCTCATTCATAAGCGGACACTCTCAATAGTAAATAATACTGCCATGGCCACAGTGAAAAAAAAAAAAAGTACAAGATCAGTAACTAAAAATCATAGGCTGGCATCCTCGTGCTATGGTGGAGTATAGTCATGAGTTGATGTCATGGAGTTATGAGGACTGGGGCGTGGTAAGTGAGGGATGCACCCTCAAGATCCAATTTGCGCCATGTTGCCATGCTCTCGTGTAGTATTTATAGCATTACAGGGAATGGAGTCATCAAAATACAAAAGCAAAAAAACAGGAATGGCCATTACTCGAATTCAATACCGGACGATAAATTCGTTTCCGTTTCTGTTTCCGGTAATAGAGGACCGTGGTATGCGTTTCCGTGTTCGTTATCGTTACCATCTCCAATTTCGGTACGATACCGTTTCTGTTTCCGTTACCATTACCGTTACCCTTCCCTGGTCCCATGATCTTCCAGGGTCTCTGCAGTTCACAATTAATTACATACATCTATCGCCACTTGTAGTTATAATCCTCTGAGATTCTCTTTCAGATTGTTGTTGCTATAATTCAAGTATGATTGTTGACATTAAATGTCTCTTTTTCAGATTATCAGGTGCGGCCACAATACTGTACATATTATTGAATGCGAATGTAGTTTCATATTATAATTATAAGTGATCTTTCAGGTCATTGGTGCGGGGTGGGGGATATGTTTAATAGAGTGAAAGAAAAAAAACGGAAATGTCAGCCAGGCTATTGCCAGCTTGCCTTCCGAAAAAGAAACTGAAAAATAAACGAAAAGAAAGAAAAAGAGAGGAACTGAGACTAAACAAAAGAAATAAAGGAAAGGAAAAAATGAAAGAAAAACAGGAACGCAGTGCAGTGCAGTACAGGCATGAAAGAAAGTTGCAAGAATGTCCAGTCAGAGGGCAGACGCAAGGCCCGAGTCTTTTAACAAGCGGAACAGGGCTGTGGTGAGGGCCCACTGGGTTGGTGTGGGGCTCCGTAAGTGAACAATTGGTAAGCAATGTGATGAATGTTGATTTTATGTTTTCTTTCAGAATTTAAGGACTGGATATAGCGAATAAATTATGTATATTATTTACATAGTGCCCGGTGTTTTTATTTCTTCTGTTACAGGTCGTGAAGGTTTTTCGGCTGGGTTTTCTCCTTCACCTGATTGACATCACAATTGGCACCACTATTGGCATTACAATTCCCAGCACTACCAGCTTTACAATTGGCAATAGAATTGGCATTAATAAATATATTTTCAATTGTACTTTTGTGTATGGCTAACCTTTGCATGTCTATACTTGCATGTAAACCGCACACCTGTTGTATCCGGAAAAAAAATGTGAGTGAAGTCGGCCGAGGTAGGAAAATGGCGAGAGGTCGGCACCTGCTGAAATATAGTCTACGATAAGCGCCCGCGCAGTCCTCCCCCACCGATAAGCGCGCCGACAATCCTCCGCAGCACGCGCCGCACGGGAAAAAATACGCGAAGAACTCAGGGGTCAACGGCACAGGGTGCAGGGGTCCAGGTTGCGAACTGACCACCCCTAGAGTTCGCCATGACTAAGTACTACTTACGCTCCCGACACGAATCACTGCTCTGACTTCAACCTCGATTGATATTATACTAACGAATGCTATTACGAAAACCTGTTTTGGCAGGCACTATAATGACTGATGTCAGTGATCACTTACCGGTATATATAATATGTAACATAAAAGTACATAGAGAGAATGTAAACAAAACAATAGTTATACAACCTATTACGGATGAATCCCTGACTTTGTTTAGACAAGATATTATTTCTGTAAACTAGGATCCAGTGTTTAATGAAGATGACGTTAACCGCTGCTATTCACTTCTTAGTGAAAAGTTCATAAGTATCTATAAAAGACATTTTCCTTTTGTTAAAAGAACAATATCAAAACAAAATTAGAAAGCCTTGGATAACCCCAGATTTGCGTAGCATGATAAAAGAGAAAACCCCGATGTTTCATGACTTCCTTCAAACCCATGAAAGCGAAAAACTACAAAAATTTCGTCGTTTCCGGAGTAAAGTTACTTCTACTCTAAGAAAGGCAAAGACTGATTACTACTTGCAAAAATTCAACGAGGGGTCGAAACGCAGTGATCTAGTGTGGAAAACCCTAAATGATATTTTAAATATAAAGCGCCACGAACAATGCGATAACATTGAGCTTAATGGCAGGACTCTGTCTGGTGAAGAAATGGCTAATCAGTTTAATGAACTCTTTGTGAATTTAATTACGGAAAGTCCAACGAAAGGCGCAAATGATTTCTTAAAAAATTGCGTTAATGAATCGATTTTTCTGTATCCGACAGATGCTATGGAAATAACCAGTATACAGGGTGTCCACGCTATGTGTGAACAGATTTTTAAAAAATATATCAATCACTCTTTCCGAGATGAAATCAATGGCGATATAGCATATGCTCAAGGGCACTCCCTAGGGGGGCATTAACAGACTCCTAAGGCAATGTCTTAATTAACTTTCAATATTAACTTTTTAATTATAAAAGCTACGAAGTTGCTCCAATGAGAACATCTGATCTCTCCGGTCCCCAGATACCAAAACCGTTTTCAGAACAAAAATCCGTTCGGTAGATCGTCCGCAAAAAAATTCGTGAAGGAACGCCATTTTTTTCTTTATTTGGTTTATTGCGCATCTTCGAAGAAGCGGCTTTCCTTTACCTCCAGTGTGAGAGAGTGAAAGAGCACAGTGCCGCCTCATGCGTCGAAGATTAGCTTTAACTTGCGGAAACAAAACAAAAACACAAATCTATCGGGTGACTCTATCGCGACTGCCCTTATCTTGGGCTGCATTTTCTGTTTTCTTTTAATCTTTTTCCAGGACGCAAGAGGCGATAGTGTGCTCTTTCATCCTCTTGTATTGGGGGCGAAGGAAAGACGCGTCTCTAGAGATGCGCAATGAATAAAATAAAGAAAAAAATGGCGTTCCTTCACGAATTTTTTGCGGACGATCTATCGAACGGATTTTTGTTCTGAAAACGGCTTTGGTATATGCTGACCGAAGAGATCAGATGTTCTCATTGGAGCAACTTCGTAGCTTTTACAGTTAAAAAGTTAATTATTGAAAGTTAATTAAGACATTGCCTTAGGAGTCTGTTAATGCCCCCCAAGGGAGCGCCCTTCAGCATATGCTATATTGCAATTGATTTCATCTCGGAAAAAGTGATTGATATATTTTTTAAAAATCTGTTCACACTTTGCGTGGACACCCTGTATATGCATTATTCAACAATTCGAAAAGCTGTGATATTGCTGGTCTTCAAATACGGCCCATCTAACATGTTATAGATGTAATAGCTCCAATTCTCGCCTTCATTTATAATTTGTCATTGCAGAGTGGCATTTTCCCTACAGAGTTGAAAAAGGCTAAAGTTTCAATAATCCATAAAAGCGGCAATAAGAATGAATTATCAAATTACCGTCTAATATCAGTCCTCCCAGTGTTTTCTAAAGGCCCGGAGAAAATAATATGCGTTCGCTAGACAAAATTTCTAGACCGACGTAATGTAATATTTGATCAGCAATATGGCTTCCGGAAAAACAGATCAACAGAAATAGCCTTACTGAAACTAAAAGAAATAATCAATAGAAATTTTGAGACAAAGAGCCTAACCCTAGCTGCCTTTGTAGATTTCCGAAAAACATTCGACTGCATGAATCATAATGTATTGGCCACACACACACACACACACATAGAGATACAATGATGAGATGGGGCTGATTCCGGCCAGCAGGCTGGGCGCTGCCCTAGTGCCACTTGTACGTGATGAGAGATGATGATGGAGATGATAAGGGGTCCGGTAATCAAAGCAGGGTGGAGAGGCCTGTTGATGACAGGAAGTCCCAAAGGTGACGCAGACCTTGGCGTGTATGAGCGGGACTGGACCATGGGCCCAGCACCTTGCCTGTGGTAAATGGGCGATGATCGATCGCATGCAGTTCGTGCTGCAAGATTGCTCCCGCTGGTAGTCCGGGCAGTCCATAAGTAGGTGGTGTAGGTCTGCACGCACACTGCACGCTGCACAAAGGTCCGAGGGCGCACGGCCAAAACGCTGCCTCATAACTGGTGTAAATGCAACATTCAGCCGCATGCGGTGAAGAAGGGATGCGTAGTGTCGCGGAAGGCGATGAGGAAGCGACAGTGAAAGAGAAGGATCCACCGCGTGGAGCAGAGAGTAGGGTGTAATGTCATGCAGCCACTGTGATCTTGTCTTGTCTGTAGAGAGAGCACGGACGAGGGCCTGACGATCACATTTGGGCAAGATGATAGAGTGGGCTGAAGCTATATGATGGTGACGCAGGGCCGCCCGGCCGGCCTCTTCATTGCCGGGTACGCCGACATGACCAGGTACCCACTGTAATACTATGCAGTGGCCCAGGTGGCAGGTGGCCAAAAAACTAGACTGGTACGGCATTCGTTGTATTCCACTAAACCTAATAGTATTATACCTAAGCTTGCGTGAGCAGGCAGTTGTAATAAATAACATCCCCTCTAATCTCGCCTGTGTCAAATCAGGGGTTCCACAAGGCAGCATATTAGGCCCTTTACTCTTTAATATATACATTAATGGCATAGTGAACATTCTTCCAATAACTAATGGCACTTCCAGATTGGATATTATTATATTCGCAGACGATGCAACATTACTTTTTTCCGGGCAATCAATAACAGAAATTGAAGCATTAGCAAATAACGTCTTGCAGAATTTGAAGACGTGGTCGGATTGTAATTCATTGCGTATCAACACAACTAAAACCAAAACAATGCTTTTTCGCACGAAAAATAAAGTTCTTAGTGATAACGTTACACTCTGCTATCATAATAAAAAGCTCGAGACAGTATCTTCCTTTAAAACTTTAGGGGTAATATTTTCAGACAATGTAAGTTGGAACATGCACGTAAAATACACTACACGGACACTAGCTGGCGTAAATGGAATATTAAATAGGTATCGTTATTTCTTACCAGAAAACGTAAAATTCCAGATATATAATTCCTTATTTTTCTCGAGATATAACTATTGCTTCTTAGCTTGGGGTACAACTACTGCTGGAAATTAAATTAAATGCAAGCGGCACAAAAGAGAGCCCTGAGAGTGGTTGCTAGTATCGGTTCTTGTTTACGTAATATAGAGTTATTTCAATATTAAACTGTCATTCCTATATCCAACTTCTATAAGTACAGACTAACACTGATGCACTCAGCATGTACTGGTAATAATAACGTAAGCTTCTTAAAATTATGTAACTTAAATAAACGAGTATCTAATTATTCATTTCGTAATTAGGAGTGGTGTACACCTTTGTGTACAACGAACTACGGTAAACAATCACTACAATATACGTCTGCTTCAATTTTTAATCAATATGTTAGAATTACACCGGATCCTTTATTAATGACAAAAAAGAACCTCACTAGCTTCCATTATAAACATAGATTAATAGCTTTATCTTCATTGTATTTAATTTTGTTACCTTGTTTGTTATTTTGTAATCTGCTCATTTGTATATAGTTATTTTTTATTGTTACTGTCATTTTGTGCTGCTGCTGTACGACGTACATTGGGATGGGAGCCTTAGTCAACCCTCCTCGGCTTTTTGCTTCCCCCTCCAACCGAAAGGAAAATAAATACTAAAAGAATGCAGTGCTCCTGAACGTTGGGATAATCGCTCGTGAAGAACTATCTACGAAGAACTTGAAACACCTTTCAAATTTTCAGTGTCTCATTTGGAACGGCAGGTCATTTGTTTCTGTTGGTGTGTCAAGTGAAGGCTTTAATTGATGAATTGTATACAAGAATGCCTAATAACTATACGGCTCAGCGGTTTTTTTTCTATACTTTTTACGCTACGGTACTTTGTTATAATTGCGGTCTTTTTCATGCGTTTCGTTCCCCCCCCCCGAAATTCCAGAGATTGCCAAATACAGCTTGGCCACCAATGCATATATTCATAAATATGTATCCATAAATATACACACCCCTATGGTTCGCTCCACTCGAAATCACGCAGACATCTTATCACGTCGGGTCCCGCATCTTGGCTTCTATACGCATTCACGATAGTGCCAGTCCCAACAATAATGACAAAGAAGAAATTGTCGTTGCTCTTCGGTGCTGATACGAGCTGCGCAACGAACTAAAGGCTGATACCTGCCGTTTCAATTCAGCGTGACAGGGCCGCAACGATATGGCAAGGAAAAAGCTTGCGAAGATACGAAGCAAAAAAAGTGAACTTGCACTGCAAATCACCGGCAGTCCGAACATTTACACGGCAGCAGACACCTACGTGTGTGTCACGGTGCTAAAATCTGAGGAAAAGACATCATACATGAAAATACATATCCTTTATAGAGCATTTTGGATTTCACTGTTCATAGTAATCAACCAATCCCGTACGAAAATCCCTGAATGGCCTGAAGGCCAGAATTCGGGAGCATTCAGGCGGATTCCGGCGACGTTCAGACGCAATCAGAGGATTCCCGTACACGTCCTACCGGATTCCGGGTAACACTTTCCGGAATCAGGTCTGATATATACATCATATCAGGTCTGATATTCCGATTGTACCTGAATGTCACCTGAATAAAACCGTGCGAACGTGTCTGATTGGCCATGTAACATCGAAACATATGTTTGCAGCTCGTAAATATTTGTTTATGTTGTGTGTCAATCAAATTGACAGCGCATCGGTCTCTCGATTCGAAAAGGCTTAAGAGATACCGACATCCACAAAAGCATTTGTTGTAATTTTATCAGCCGTTCGGTGCTGATTGTGACTGGAAACATCTAAGCAATGCTTTTGTACGTCGTTTTATGAACAGTCTGATCGCGAGACGATAGCCGACGACAACGGTCCAGGAAAAAATGGTCTTGTTCAAGCCAGTGACGGCATCCCACGGGATAAGCGGCATTACATTAAACATGGTGTGACCTAACCATTCTGGCGTATATAGACAACCAAGCGTCGCCTTTTTCTGACGCTTTTGCTGTGTGCGCTATATAGGCCTGCGCGCCGTACGTAGCCAATACAACCCCCTACACTTTTTTGCAAGATACCGTATAAGTGATTTTCGCGAAATTCGTGAGGGCTCCGCGAAATATCTGATGGGGTACAGGGCAATTCGACAAGGATTCGGATACTAACCAAGTAAGGACGCCTCATCGCTGCCCTCTGAGTAAGAACCGCCTTAAAAGGAAGACAATAATTTATGACATGTGTTACTGGCCAGTTGTGATGCCTTCTGTAAAGCTCTGCATGAGACGCCTGATGAAAGGTGGACGCACCGTACACGGTGCATATACTATAGTCGCGCAAATTTAAGGTTCCGCAAATCATCTCAGGATCCTGGCTTCTCATAAACCCACGAATTATTTAGTCCGCGAATTCAACCACTTATACAGTAATTAATCAGATTGAGCTCGCTGCAGTTGAGTCTTCTGATATGCGGTACCGTTAGTAATCCACACATCTAAATACGACACGTAAGAGAAGCATATGCGGACAAATCGTAGCTCTGTTTGTCGTGTAGGTGTGCGTAACACCTTCTATATCGCTCTAATGTCACATGAACAACACACAACACTTTAGAGCAATTTTGCAGCTAATTTCTCACTGATCATAAATAATCAAAATGGAAGAACCACATGTGGTGAGTTGTGCGATATTTCGGTATTTCCAACAAAAGTTGGTCTGTCTCCAAGAACTGGTTTGCGCCAGAGTTGTGCCTAACTCGTTACTTGGTAACCGTTACTTTTTTCGGTAACGGAGTAACGATTCAGTTACTTTTTTAAAAATAGTGACAGTAACGAAATCGGTCACAAAAATTGGTAACTCGTTACTGACGTTACTGGTTCCTTTCTACAGCGTGGGGGAGCACATTTCGGCACTCCTTGTGGCGCAATGCCTGCAGATTTTACCTGCGTGACCCAAGAGCACGTGTGACTCAAAGTATTATTGCAGTCCGTCGCTGGAGCTGTTGACGACGTGCTGAACCGTGTTAAACGAAGGTCCTTGTCTTTTCTCTTGTTTCTGCAATCTCCAGCCATCACTCCTTCCCAAGAATGGGCACAAACTGTGCTACAAAACACGCGTTTCGACTTCTAGCCTTTTCTTGTCTTTGCTAGGCTTCTGAGCGCCTAAATTATGACGCAGCCCCTCGTCTGTTTGTGGGAACCGTCGGTGATCGGTGTCTTTTTTTGTGTTTTCACAATCTCCGATCACCCCACTTTGGAAATGTAAATTTCGAGTATCAGCTTCTTCTGAAGTGCAATTCCTCCTTAATAAAGGGTTGAAGGCAAGTGACGGCATATTTGTTGGCTCCTTTAACGATGCGGCGGTAACGTAAAAGTAACTCGTTACCTCTGAGTAACGAGAACTCGTTACTTTTGTATGTTAGTAACGTATATATTCACTTTTTTCTGAAGTACGGGCACAAGTCTGGTTTACGCCCGTCACAGGGAAATTCCGAGTACAATAGGGAGAATGCGCTGACATGCAGGAGCTGACCCTTCTCTTATTCTGCTCCTTTGGTATCTCGGGTCTCCTAAGGAACTGCCCTACTTTTGAACTGCGGCTGGCGTCAGTGGGTCACTCTTTGTGGTGGGGACCAAGTGTCATCTGCTGCTCGTTGTGCGCAAGGGAAGGTTGCCAAGTCGGAGAAGATGGCGTTCGCACTTGTGCACTTTCAGAAAGAAAACCAATTTTTTGTGGGCGATACGTCCCACATACAAAATTTTACCACGGAGATACGCCTCGGTAGCAAGATCAAAGTTCGCTGGGAAGGAAGGAAGCACTATCCTGCTACCTTAAAGCAACTATCCGGTAAGTGAACTGTAGTTTCTTTCTTTCTACTAAACGGTTTGCTAAGCGTTGGCTCCCTGTGCAATATAATATAGAGACAGTTATTCTGCGTGTATACGTGCCGCTCTATTAAATGGCGTGTACGTTCTCATTACAGATGACGAGGTCTGGCTGCAGCATGAGATGGACGCCATGATAGAGGAATGCAACCAAAATTTGGTAATGACATCAGACAAGGACGTGGCTACCATGCAGGCACTTGGCCTGCTGCAAGAGCTTAATGGAACGTCTGCCGTGGAGGAAGAAAACGCTAGACTGCGAGAACAGTTGCGCCTAACTGAAGAAAAGCTTCGTAATATGGTAATATTGAGGAGGAGCTGCGAATCGTGCAGCAGCAGCTTGCAAGGCATACGGGTACGTATTCCCTTTATATATTTTCTAACCACCAGCTGCTTGGGGATCAGCGCGGAAGATATCGGTCCAACTTGATTAACTCGCTTTCGTTTTGCTCGCTGCTCGCCGGCTCCTAAAGGCTGTCAACCGCTTCCAGTCAGAGGCAGTGCGTGCTTGAGCGGAAAAGCCAGCCACAGAAGACGTGGGTAGGCATGAGCCGGAGCTTGAGGTTGATGAGAATAACCCTTACCTTCTTCAAATGAAATACAAGCCAAGTATCTACCAGGTACGCTTGCGAAAGTTGTGCGTCGTGAATGTGAGCTAAGCTGCTGTTAGGCAAAATTAGGCTTTGATGTATATGAACATCCTGTACGCAGGTGGTTGAACTGCTGCCGCGGTCCGGCGTGTACATGCCGGCGAGGACGTTAGCTGGTGTAAAGCTAGCGAAGTCAGCGACTGCAATGGCGAGGTCACTGCTCGTCAGCATCTTTACGGAGGTCGCACTCCAGTCATGCTCAGTGAAGGGTCAGAGGTATAACGGGACCCTTGGCCGCCTCGACCCGACGCCATTATAGGTAAGCAGCCACCTTGTACGCTGTTGGCATTTGCAGAGTTCACCCATGCATACGGCGGCAACCGTGAAGACTGGAAAGAGGCAACCCCTGTTCTTGTGAAGTCGCTTGGAACAAAACTGAGTGAATTGCACGAACGAAAGCAGGACGATAATAAAGTCATAGAGTAATGCCAGTACACGATGTGCTTTGTTCCTCTGTACTCTGCATGCATTTCCCTTAAGGTGCACTTTCTGTGTAAAGTATAATGCGCGCGCATAAAGCGCATTCGCGCCAGTTTTTTCGTCGCGTATAGATTCAGTGATAATTCAGGACCATATATGGCTGCAATCCGCTTTTATTCAGGCCATTCAGTAATCATTCAGGATTCTGTCTGGATGTAGTCAGATTTTATTCAGTGAGCGTTCAGGATCATATCCGGCTACAATCAGTTTTTATTCAGCCAATTCAGGATTCTATCTGGATGTAGTTCGGTTTTATTCAGTGATCGTTCAGGATCATATCCAACTACAATCAGTTTTTATTCAGGCTATTCAGTAATCATGGATGATCCTATCCGGCGCATATCAGGAAATATTCAGGCCCTGTACGCGATCACTACGGTTGTGTTCAGGTTTGGTTCAGTAATTGGTTGCAGAACCGGATTAGCAGTATAATTATGTTGGGAGGGAGACCGGATGAGAGTACGTTCTATACGGCAGTTTCCTGGAGAGCAGCCACCATGCTTGACGTCACTTGGTTGCCATTACAGCACTGTGGGGGCGTCATGACCGCGCCCAGTTATATGCGCTGTAACCATTACAGTAGTGTGGGGCGTCATAGCCGCGCCCACTGATATGCGCCGCAACGAATACCGTAGTTCCCTCGAGAGGAGCTATTTTGCCTGACGTCACCCGGTCGTCACTACAGCACTGTGGGGGCGTCATGGCCGCACCCGATGATATTGCGCCGGAACCAACGTATAGGTGTCTGGTTCGAACCCCACAGCGTCTGGGCCACCGTCGCGTATTTTTTCCCGCACACAGCGGGCGGCGCTCGGGTGGAGGGTTGTCCGCGGGCTTACCGGCGGAGTGACGGCTGGTGCGCGCTTACCCTCGCACATTTTTCGGCCCGGCGGTCAGCGCGAGGGTGGAGGGTTGTTCGTGCGCTTATCGCCAGAGGGAGGGCTACATGCGCGCTTACCCTCGCACATTTTTAAGCCTGGGCCGACTTCTTTCGCCATTTTTCCATCTGTGCCGACTTCAATCCCAAATTTGTTCATGCTACAACAGGTGTGCGGTAGGCGGTTTACATGCAAGCGTAACATGCAAAGCCATACACAAAAGTACAAGTGAAGGTATATTTATTAAGGTCGATAGTGTCGGGAATTTTGTTATGACTCTGTGTGAATGAGAAAAACCAAGCCAAAAACATTGATAAAGAAGAAGCACAATACGATACACGTAACGAAGGTTATACTTATTACAAGTATGATGCTATAGCATTGAAGGGGTATCACACATCATACACAATATTTTTTTATTAACGGCAATCACACAAGTTTTCAATTAATCAGAACTAAAATAGGATAGCACATTTAATCAAAGAAGATATTTCTAATCAATATGATTACAATCAAAATTACAAGTTTTATTATAAAAGTTTATAAAAAGTCTCACACTATTATACGTGAGCACCATAGTGGAGTTTTAATTACAGCGTGGTTTGCCCACACCAACCCCGCGCATGCGCAGATGGCGCTTCTTGTTTGTAAACAGTGAAGTGGTCTATAGCATTGAAGGGGTATCACACATCATACACAATATTTTTTTTTAATGGTAATCACACAAGTTTTTAATTCGTCAGAACTAAAATGGAAGATATTTTTAATCAATGTGATTACAATCAAAATTACAAGTTTTATTATAAAAAGTCTCACGATATTATACGTGAGCACCATAGTGGAGTTTTAATTACAAAGTTCTGATAGGTGTACGTAACTTCAAGCACAACAGCTAATATTCCAATATGGCATAATTAATCAGATTCTTATGAAGTGATTGGTGGAGTTGGCGGAGGGCCTTCGTTTACCGTCGGGCATTTTGCAACCTGGGCCAACTTTTCTCGCGATTTTTTTTTCCAGCGCGGTGGGTGGTGCGCGGGTGAGGGGCTGTCTGGGAGCTTACCAGCAGTCCGAAGGGTTGGGCGTGCCCTTATCGTTGTGTATTTTTCACCCTGGGCCAACTTCTCTGGCGATTTTTCCGTCTAGGCCGACTTCGTTCGCGATGTTTTCAGGTGGTGTGTGAGTGGTTTACATGCAAGTAGGTACAGGCAGGTGAGGGGCTGTCCGAGTGCCTACCAGCGAGCCGGAGGGCTGCGCGTGCCCTTATCGTTCTGTATTTTTTCACCAGGGCCGACTCCTTTGGCGATTTTTCCGCATGGGCCGACTTCGTTCGCAATTTGTTCAGGCGGCGCGTGAGCGGTGTACATGCAAGTAGGGACATGCACACTGTCACCCCAGCCAGGCGATGATACCGTCACACTTGGGCTGACTTCTTTGGCAATTTTTCCGCCCTTGCTGACTTCTTTCATAATTTTTGCGCTACAACAGCGGTGCGGTAGGCGGTTTACACGAAAGTAGGGGCATGCACACTGACAACACCTGGGCCGAATTCATTCACATTTTTTCACTCTGGGCCTACTTCAATCGTAATTTTTTTCCGCTACAACAGTTGCGCGGTGGATGGTTTACATAGAAGTAGGAGCATGCACACCGGCAACCCCACCAAGCGATGGTGCCGTCACACCTGGGCCGACTTCATTCGCGATTTTCAGCCTGGTCCGACTTCATTCGTATCTTTTCCGCTACAACAGCTGCGCGGTGGACGGTTTACATGCAAGTATAGTTATACAAAGGATAGCCATATACAAAAGTACAAGATGAAATATATTAAAGCCAATAATGGCAGGAATTATGTTGTGACTCTGCGTGAAGAAGAAAACTCAACAAAAAACACAATACACATAAGAAAGAATATGGGAAGCTAAGTTGAAGATTCCAACACGACACAATTAATCAATTTCTTATGACGTGAATAGCACACATGCAAGGAAATAACGAGAAACACGATCAGCATCTAACAGAGAGTCAAACCCATGCATCATCCAAACAAGAGATACGTACCGGAAAATAATTGAAAAACAATCTATCAAAACGAGAAACATTACGACTTTAATGCAGCGATTAGCACAGAGCTATCGCTGAATAGCAGAGAAACACTTTGAACGGCGCATCATCCACACGTAAACGATGAAGAAATAATGAACGGCAAGGAAATAATGAAAAACATGATCAACAGCTAATAGAGAGCCAAAACAATGCACCATCCAACACGTAAACAAGAGGTACACAAAGGAAAAATGATTGAAAAAACAATCTATCAAAACGATAAACGTGCACGCACTTAACACTGAATAGCAGAGCAGCACTCTAAACGGCGCATCTGCCAACTTGTAAACAACAGACACATGCAGGAAAATAATATCGAAACAAACAATCAAACAAGAAACATTACAAATTTAATAAATTGAAATGGAAATAATCTATCTTTTGAGCTATCATAGAATGATCCTTGGGACCTAATCTAGTCGAACAATATACAATTTTCACTCCACTCAGGCACTATAAACATTACATTGACAGAGGTATCCAACACGTAGTCAACCAAGCCAGCTATCTTTGCTACTTGAGCCTGATGGGGTCACTCTCTATCTCTGTTTCACATTCTTTCCTCAGAAGGAGAATATTCTTAGGACTGGTCAAGTTTGCCCAGAGGCGAAATTTTTTATTGATTAACTATCGCAAATAGATGTTAGTATCATTCGATTCTCAAGAACACAATAAGAATTCTATCAAAACAAACAGTAGCAAGCAAAAAAATCTACGAACAGACATCAATATCACCGCAAACTGGTCTTAGACAAACATTATCTAAGCAAGCGAGAAATATTATGTTATCTTCAGTGGACACAATACTCAATCAAAACGAGAAACATTGCAAATTGTATTTTAGGCTATTATTAATCAATCGAGAAATCAACAGACACAACTAATAAATCATGCATACCTAATTCCGAACTCACAAAGTATCAATCGAGTGGACATCTGAAGCAACGAGAGAAAGTCAAGTTTATTCAATGACAGAAACAATACTCTTCAAAAAAAGAAAAACACGAGAATCAAATTTAATTAATTTTTTTAATTTTTTAATTTAATAATCATTCTTTATGCTAACTTTGCAACACTTATTTCTACACGCAGAAGCTACAGACAAACAACACATCTGAAATGCAATTTAATGAAAAATTTTCAACACAGGAAATCAACAGACAAAACTAGAATATTTTTATTAATATCAATCGAGTGATCATCTGAAACAAAGTCAAAGCAGTAATTAATTCAGGCAAACATGTTCTACGCAAGCAGCGCGAATACACAAAAGAAACTTCTCCGTATTATTTTTAGTCCGTTTAACTCCAAACTTGTCTTTTTCATCGGAGTTGGACGGACTAAAAATAATACGGAGAGGTTGAACTTGTCACCTGACAAGCTCTGCTACTCCGAGAAAAAGCTACGAAAAACAACAACAAGGAAAGAGAGATGACTAGGCTAGGCTGTTCGGCGCACTGTTCACGGGCACATGACCGTCAGAGGATCGCGCCACACAGGAACCAGGGCGTCACGTCTTTTTCATTCGGGACCCACTAGTGGATTCGAAAGGAGAGGGAACTCAGTCAAACTCGAAATGTAGAATCAACGTTGAAATAACATTGCAAATCTACAACACCATCGTAGAATCTACTATAATTTTATAACGCTGTTTCTAGTTTCTACGTTGACTGTTATTTTTTCTACGTTGTTAGAACGGTCACCAAATGTTGTGAATTACTGTTTATTCTACGTTGTCTATTGCTACCTCTTCCTACTATGCTACTCCACTTCTGCTGTGGCAAAAGCGCAGGTATCCCCAAACCTAACTGTGTCCAATACAATAGTACAAATGTGTAATAATGAATATGCAATAAGATAATGAGGGGCATGACGTTTATGTGCTTGCTTATTAAAATCGTAAATCAGGTAATGAAACATGTACAAAAATATAGTCAGTGATAATGGTCATAATAATAATAATCACATGGATGGTCGCTACGCCTCTTCGCAACGGTCATATCCACCGGGAACGCAACGGGAATTTCTGGGTACGGGTAATGAGTGGACCATAGATTTAACCTGCGTGCCGACGGTTTGCGAAGACACCATCGATGCCCACTTCGTCGCGTCCAATCGGCAGCTCAACAAGGGATGGATATTCAAGGAGGAGAAGTACATCCGGCGGATTGAATGCTCCGTGCTTCGGGGGACCGACCTGCTAGTGCTTAGGAGCATATGCCTTTGCTCCATGAGGTCCGGGCACTACAAACAAGTCGTGGTTGTCAAGGTGGATGTCTCAGCTGCTGTTGTACAGGCGCACTGCGACTGTGTTGCTGGGTTAGTATAAAGGTTTTTCCTCCCTTCCGCTTGAGTATATTCTGCTTTAACGATACTGCGCTGCTGTAAAAATAAGCAAATGACAGTAAAGCTATTTCCACCAAAGGAAACCTGCTAACATGCGAACCTTTTCTGTTATAGGTTGAGCCAAAGATGTCAGCATGTAGCCGGCCTCCTTTTTGCAGTCCGGAGTATCCAATCTCCGTCGTGCACCGATATGCCATGCAGATGGATAGCACCGACACAAGGTAAAAGCACAGCAAGCCACTGAGAAAAACATCTGTATTGATTCACGTCAACAAGTTTCATGTCAAGCTCTATCAGGGCATTCATCACCTTATCTTGATATTGTAGCCAGTTTTACAACCCTATGAGGAACGGTATAGTGTATTCCATGGTGGGAAAAGCCCGAGTCTGCACAGCACCGTACACGCAACATGTGTTTATACGGTGATGCCCAGAGTCAGGATTTTCCCATAATGGGTTTCCTCCACTGGCCTGCCTGTGTGTATACTATCCTTTCGCTTCAGTACATACACAGACTCATTCTGAACACAGAAGTTTCAAACGTGACTGTGCCCTTTCTCTTACAAATATTACAAATGCATTTTCTGATTTCCAGGACAGAACAATCTACCAATGCAGCCACTGCAGGACATCACATTTAAAAAGCACGTCGTCAACAAGGTGGTACCAGCAAAACCAAAGCGCCAGCTGCCAGCCACCATCCCGTCACTGACAGACTCGGACATTGAAGAGTTTTCCAAGAACATTGCCCGAGATGACCCGCACCTTGTATATAACAGATATAGCAAAAGCCGGTCTACTCCACCATGTAACACAAGCATCATTCCCGACACTGAAGATCTGTATTCAGAGAGGTGCTCCTCCATATTTAGAGAACACTTTGAGAAGATTGTACCACTGACGTCTATTGAAAGAGATTCACTGTGTAAAAAGACACTTGGCCAAAACGAGAACCTAGCATGGACCGCAGAGAGAACTAGACGACTGACAGCATCAAAGTTCAAGACCATTGTGTGCTGTAGGAAGCCAGACGGACTCCTAAGGAGCATTTTATATCCAAAAAGACAAGAAGTGCTGAGACCGGGTGACCCAAGACTGTACGGTCTCCAAAATGAGGATGTTGCTGTCACCAAATATGTCCACCTGATGCAACTGTATGACAAAGACATAGAGGTCACCAAGACAGGGCTGCATGTGCACGAAGTACACCCCTTCCTCGGTGCATCTCCAGACCGACTCGTAAAGGATGGCAACGAGGTTGGACTGCTGGAGGTCAAGTGTCCCGCTTCAAAAGCTGGAGAAACAGTGCAGCATGCGTGTACTGACAAAGCATTCTGTGCAGAACTTGCTAATGGAAACGTGTGTCTGAAGCGAAGCCACGCATACTATTACCAAGTGCAGGGCCAGCTTGGAGTGACCGGAAAGCCATGGTGCGATTTCGTTATCTGCACCAATCACCCAGAGCTACACCATTGTTTGTCAGTGGAGAGAATTTATTTTGACAGACTTTTGGAAGGAGATGTGTGAGGGACTGCTGTATTTCTACAGGTTTGCTGTGATCCCAGAACTGCTAACCCGCCGCATTCGACGACTGGGTTTTTTGTACACTACAGGGCCCGGATATGTGTCGTTTCAGAAGTACAAGGATGGGTTTTATTTTGTTACTGAACAGGATGGGGCATTCAGGTTTAAACTGAGAAAATTGAAATAAATGAAGCTCATGCTGCAAACCACAATTCATTCAAAGTTTTGCCACAGCACTGATGCTAGTCTGAATCTGCCTGCTCTGTGTCCTGTCTGTTACTTATAAGTGGTAGCCTGAAGTTCGACAGAAGAGCACATGTTGTAAACACTGCATCTGCCAGGTCAAGCATGTTAATGGGGAAAGGTCTGTCTAGGATGTGGAACTCTTTAATTCTTCTAATCACTCTCTCAATGTGCACTCTCGCACTCGCAACATGTTTGGTTGCTTCGACATCTTTAGCACTCATTTGAGCCTCACCAGCAATGCGAAATGGGGGCATATGGAGGGTAACACCTGGGGGAAGCAGGTCATCAACTTTAAACCCCTTATGGGCCATAACTGCATCGCCAGGCTCCAGGAGATCAAGTAATGCTGACTGCTGCACAATGGCCCTGTCACTCGTACCTCCGCCGTATAGTGCGGAGACAAAGCTTACGTAACAATCTGGGGTTGCTCCTACAAGACACTTCATTGTATTTGTGTACTTGTAGTTCGAAAATGTCTGTTTTTGGGCATTAAGGCCGGAAGGCTTCTGGATACGAACTTCTGTACCATCAATGATAATACGAGTGTTTGGATACTTCCTGAAATGAGGCGGGAGATGTTGTTGGACTTCAGCAAGGCTTGGGAACCTAGTCACTGCAACAAGTGCCTTTCTCAGTGCCAGGACCCACTTCGAGAAGATACGGCTAAAGGTGGCCATGGAAATCGAAAAGTTCCGTGACATCTCCTTCATCTGCATTCCTGTGCGCAAGCGCACCAGAACCATGAACATCTGGTCCTCGACACTGTGTGCCCCTCTCTCCTCACTTCTTAAAAGCCGTGGACTTTGTTTCAACACTAAGCCCAGAATGTGCTTGAAAACCGTTTGAGAGGGGATGCCTGTGTAATACAGCATGTCTTCAGTACATTTCATATTCTCCAGGCACAGCCTTGAAGATTTCAATTCACGGAAGCGCATCTTCCAGTACTCCGCATTCGCCGTGCTTCTTGTGAGGTTTGACTCCAGGTCAGAGCTCTTCTGCCTTGCATCCTTTAGGAAACCCTCAAGCTGCTGTATTCGTTCTAGCAGGTGATTATTGGTCTGGCAGCCGTTATCCAAGATGGTAGCATCCTGAGCTCCGTCATCTCTGGGCAAGCTGCTGGAGGAGGCCACTTCACTTTCTGGTCCTGCCGGCACCTCTTCCCTGCCCACAGTCACTGCATTAGCATGCTGCGAGTGTTGTACGCCAGGTGCTTTGGTGCTTGAAACATGGCTTGTCCGCTGAGCCTTGGCATGACCTAGATCGGAAGGTGCAGGGCAGTCAGTTTGATGTTATAGTACAGAGCAGTACATTTATGCAGATGTCTGGTGGAAAAATGGAGTGGCAACATGCAGTGGCATACCCAGAAAAAATTTTGGGAAAGCATGAAACAGTGTCACAACCTCTCTACGTACAACTCAGTTTAAAGTCCTGAATAAGTACATGTGGATGTACCTCACTGCAGTGTGTTCTGTATGCCAGTATCATTTCACAAACATGCAATGTTCTAGTTGAAGGCAAGAGTGCAGAGTAATGCAATGCGTTGCAGATATACCACCGGGGGGGGGGCATATGTTTACTATAAGGAGAGATATACCACGGGGAAAAGCACTCTGTGCATAATGTCGATAACGTACCTTGCCTCTTTCTTAATCTTTCAAAGCGTTCCAGTGCTCCAGTGCTGGTCGAACACTTGTGTTTAAAGACCGACGGCACATAATCCGGATGGTGAATAACGCGCGACGGCGCCCCTGGAACATAATACACACTTGAGCAGGCTTTCTACAGTACACTGTCATCATTTAAATATCCAAGCGCACTGTAAACATGCGACCGCGACAAGCGTCTCCCCGGTGTCATGAGATTAATGGCCGATGTTGGCACAGCGAGCTGAGTTCGGTCGCTGATTCCCAACCTCGATGATGGTGTGGTATGTAAGCTACACCTTGCTACACACGTTTCAGTTATTAAACGTACGCAATAACGGCATTTACCTGTGACGAAGTGGTCGCTGCATACGCGTGAGTTGGCTGTCGGCTCCCATGGAGATCCGTCTTCGTTTACACGTCGCATCGCTTGCACCCATTTCTTCCTTTTTGCTGCGTGAAGATTGCCCGCAGGGAATCTGAAGAAACGTTTCTTCGGTGCTTTCTTGCTAGAGTTCGTACAGCCTACAGCAGCACATCGATGAGGCATTTCTGCTCGAGAAGAAGCCGCGTACGTGAAAAGCACTCCTTCTCCGTGGGAGCCGGAGAGAAACTGGAGCCCCCAAAAGTTATGGCGCCCGCGCGCCGCCAGTCGCGCATGCGCAGACGCCGATGTGAAAAAGGTCCATTTGCAAGCATAGCGAAAGATAAGGAGGTTAGTGGTTACGTGGGGAAAATTCCAGAACGAGCAAAGGTTTTTTTTAATATTTCTATTTTAATAAAATACAAAGTTGTGGTATGCAATAAAGAAAGCAGAAAGCAGTGGCCATGCAAAACATAACAGATGATAATGGAGGTAGAAGGGAAAAGCATATTTTATTTGTGAAGTGTTTGTAGGGTGCCTTGTGATTTGTTGATGCCGGACGGGTGAAGAGCGTTGAACACAAGCAGGTCCGAGAAACATATCTAAGACGTCACTTGGGGAAGACGATGATATCCTTAAAACATCTGAAATACAGCCCAAAATGATCCCTGTCACGTAACAATGGCACACCCAGATATACCTCTGGGACGTATCTGGCAGGTCCCATGGGGCTTTCTTGGGGATGAGCGTGGTACGCAAATGGGATGTGCCCGTAGGCTGCTCCTCCTCTCCTACCCCCTCCCTTTTTCTGCGTTGCTTGGCCCCGTTATAAAAAAATGCGCACTCAATACTAAATGCGCTTGCACAACGGCGATTGAAAATTTGAAGCAGGGAGTTCAGAAAAGAACTAGTTTATTCTTACTATTGAGACTCGCAAGTGTAAATCTACATCCATCATTTGCATGCGGAATTGAAGCACTTGGCATTACAGTACATCACAATATCACAGCATCAAGAGCAATCCACAGTAATAAACTGTATATCACAGATCAGCTTTGTTGTGGCCTTCCTGTTGTTGTACTTTTGTCTTGTCTTGTTGTACAAGTACTTTCTCAGTAAAGTCTCAACTTACCTTACTCAATTCGGCCTTACAACAACAGATTGTTGCTGGAAGGGAGATGCTCCAAAATATTTATCAAACGTGCAGCACAGTAAAAAGAGAAAGCTTAAAACATAACCTAATTACCTAAAAAATAATCGCAGGGCATATCACGTTATGAAAGAACTGGCTAGAGAGTGTTCCTTTCTCTATGTCACATGAACTTTGTGATATCCGTGTTGAATAAAAATGAAAAATGACCATAAAAATATCATGGCACCAAAGACTGCAACACACTACAAGGTACCCACAACACAATCTGTAAAAACAAACAGAAAATACGACCTTTCATAATACCCTGGCATTCAAACAATAAGAAAAACTCCAATGAAAAAGACTCTGACTTCGCCTGTGCATGTTGATGAGATGCGGCGACCAGGTATCGTTCTTCTCGCAACAGTGTGTGAGTGTGAATAAATGATGGTACTTAGGCGATGGCAGGTTCCAATAAGACAATGAGATCATCTCAAATGTATCAAAGTTCCAAGCACTGTGCACTTATCTGCATGTACAACACATGAAAGGTGAAAAAATACTGACTTGTAAAACGTAAAAAGTGTAGGTAGCCACATATTGAAGCACACATGATGCTTCAGGTACGAAAATTGCAGTCAGTTTTGGAAGTGCTTCCTCCGGGTGGGAAGGCCGTCACTCAGTCAAGTTCGCACCGTCAATGTCACGACACTCATCCACATCACTGCTCCCGTGGTCGCCAAGACCTTGATCTACCAACACGGGACGTGGCTCATGATCACTAGGAGTGTTCACCAACATCGAAAGCGGTTCGCTTGACTGGCCCACAAACATCGAACTCGTTTCACTGCCGGCGTCACCATCGTTGCGACAGTCATATGATGCTCCTTCAGTTTATCACGCAAAAGCTTCCCGCTACAGCTTGGCTCACATGACGATGAAGTGTTCCCCTTGATGTTCGTTTGCTGCGTCTCATGATGAACACACTTTGATCGAGGAGTAGCTCACGATGTTCCTAAACCGAAGTTATACGAAGAAAAACGCGTTTGAGCATTACAGCGCTTTGCATGCTTTCAAACTAACAGCAAGCTTCACTCTCGATTCCGAATAACACATCAAAAGTATACTTACAATTCATTGACATAACGCCGTTGGCAGCAACATTGACAAGGCCTTGCTGGAGCACATGCGATCGCAAGAAGACCGTTGAAAATTGAACCGCGCAGTCAGCAGTCTCGCCCTCCTCCTCTCATTGCCGTGAATCAGTTCCCCCTCCACTCGTACAGAGGTCTCTGACATGCTCCCATGGGGACGTTTTTCGGACCTCGTTGCTCGACGTAGCATTGTGGCCCATCGAACGCGTTTCACTCCCGGCGTCACCATCGTTGCGACAGTCATATCATGCTCCTTCAGTTTATCACGCAAAAGCTTCCCGCTACAGCTTGGCTCACATGACGATGAAGTGTTCGCCTTGATGTTCGTTTGTGATCATCAGGTAGCCACATATTGAAGCACACATGATGCTTCAGGTACGAAAATTGCAGTCAGTTTTGGAAGTGCTTCTTTGACGCGGGTGGTGACTCTTAAAGTGAAGGTATTGTTGTTTGTAGCAAGTATAAGTTCTGAAGGCATCCCCACGGATCCCTCAATCGAGCCAGCGACGTTGGGATCTGTTTGGGACGTCCCCAAAACGATACGTGTTGTCGGGGAAGACTCCCTATTACGTCTGTCACGTGTGGATCTAAACCCGGTTTCTAGAATATATAGTTTAATGTTGTCAAAATTGTGACCAGGAACGTTAAAGTGTTCGGCGACTGCTTTGGGGGGTTTGTTGGACGTGTCGGTTCTGTGTCCGGTAAGGCGGTTGTTCATTTGTTGGCCGGTTGGCCGGCGGAAATGCTGCTCGGTGGATGCTGGTGTCGCCTCGAAGAGGCCGCAGGCAACGGCATAGCTCGTCATAACACTACCTCCACACCGGCCATACTTTGTCCCCCCTTCTCTTCTGTCTTTTTCTCTTCTCTTCTGTCTTCTGTCTCTTCTCCCTACCTGCTACTGTTCCTTCCTTGCTGATTGTGTGGGCGCGGACTGTCTGAGAATGTTCAGCGAACAGTGCATGAGCTAGCTTAGCTGCAGTGGAGTACAAGTCAACTACCATCTTTCAGTGGAATTCGAGGAGTTTGCCGTCTAAGCTCCCCGATTTCCGCCAGTTCGTGTGGCGGCACAAGTTCCCCTTGATATGCGTCTCCGAATGCAGGATATCCGAGTCTTTTCGCTTATCTGGCTATACTACGTACGTCTCCAAGCCTGGTGAAGGTCAAAGCTCTGCAGCCCTTTTCGTTCGCTCTGACATACCCGTCATACATAGACCCTTGCAAACGAATGGCAGAGGAGAGTGCGTCAGCTGCACAGTCCGTTTGGGCTCTATGGACGTCACTGTTCTGTCTCTTTACTTGCCGCCGGCGTCAGCCTTCAACACAGACAGTCTCGAAGAACTACTTCACTCTCTTCCTCCTCCCTACGTGCTCTGCGGGGACTTTAATGCCCACAACGTTATCTGGGGAAGTACGCGCTCTGATGCGAGGGGCCGGCAGTTAGCGTCTCTGTTTACGCGTTTGGATCTGTGCCTCCTCAATGATGGGTCACCAACATTCATTCAGGCAATGCGCCTGTCTTCGTGCTTGGACCTTACGGCAGTGTCTTCATCTATAGCGCGGCGCTTCTCGTGGCAAGTTGGTGCAGAACTCCTTGGCAGCGATCACCTCCCTGTGCTGATTAACATTCGTGGTGCGCAGCGCTCCCCACTTACACGCTGCATCAAGAGCTCCGACTGGAACGCCTTTCGGTCCACCCTTGAGTGGGCCTTCAGAGGCCAGCAGCTAGAGCATCTGACTTCTTCCTCCTTTGCTGAAGTCGTAACCGGCGCGGTGACTCGCACTACAACGGTGCGCCGTGTCCCCATCGCCTTCTCAGCTATTGATGCAGAGTATGAACGGCTGCGTGCTATTCGTCGTCGGGCTGAACGGAAGGCTCGTCGTTCCGGTCTCCCGTGTCACATCGCTGAAGCACGACGCATTCAGAAGGCCATACAGAGACACCTGGCCACCCTTGCAAGAAACCGCTGGCGGCGCTTTGCGAGCTCTTTATCTCCGCGGACGCCACTTTCCAGAATATGGAGCATACTCAGGGCACTCTCTACACCTGTTGCTCAACGGCGCCCCTTTCAAGCACTCGCGCTAGCAACCTCACGCTCGGAAATCGACGTTGCAAATGAATACTGTGCCCGTCTAACGTCAGCTTCGATGTCTCAGGGATCGTCAGCTCGTGCCATCCCGGTCGTCCTGGAATCCTCGCAGGAGCAATGTCTGGATGTCCCGTTCTCCTTCATGGAGTTGGAGGCTGCCCTAAGGAAATCACCCCCTCACACCTCTCCTGGGCCTGACTGTATTACGTACAAGGCCCTCCAAAATCTACCCCTCCATGGCCGACACGCACTCCTTAAGCTCTACAATAATTGTTGGCGGGATGGTGTTTTCCCAGCAGAATGGAAGAATGCAATGATAGTGCCGCTCCTGAAGCCAGGCAAGTCTCCACACGCCATTGATGCCTTCCGCCCAATTGCCCTCACCAGCTGTGTCGGGAAGGTTATGGAACGGATGGTATCCGCACGATTGAACTGGTATTTTGAGAGCACCCGATTCTTTCCTGAAGCTATGGCTGGTTTCCGGCAAGCGCGGTCCGCGATTGACAATGTCATCGATCTCGTCTCCTCCATCCAGCAAGCAAAGTCTGATGGGCTCCTAACGGCCGCTGTCTTCCTGGATGTAGCGAAAGCATACGACAGTGTTCTCCATAATGTTGTAGTCGCGTCGCTTCAAGAAGCTGGTGTGGGTGGCTGTACCCTTACCTGGTTGCAAGCCTTCCTCTCTGACAGGTCTCTGTTCGTACGCACAGCAGATGGTGACAGTGCCAACTACTTTGTGCATCGTGGAGTTCCACAAGGGAGCGTCCTCAGCCCGCTCCTGTTCAATGTCATCCTGGCACATCTCCCTTCTCTTCTGCCCAAGCATACCAATATCACGATCTATGCCGATGACATTTGCATATGGACCTCTGCAGCGCGCCGTGATGCCATTCAGCGTCGTCTGCAACGTGCCTTAGACCTTCTTGTGGCGCATCTTGCTGACCGTGGGTTGTCGGTCTCGCCGGCTAAGACAGTAGCTATGGCATTCACGCGGCGCTCCTTCACCAAGTACCCCCTACTGCTAGCTGGCTCTAGACTGAACTACGTCTCGCATTATCGGTATCTAGGCATCATCATTGATAGGGGACTGACATGGACGCGGCAGATCAACTCCCTTTCTGCTAGCGCCCGCATCTACTGTAATGTGCTCCGGCACCTCTGTGGATCCACATGGGGCCCGTCCTGTGCTGACCTCCATCGTGTGCACTGCTCCCTGTTGCTTGGCGTTATGCGCTATAGCCTGCCTGTCCTTTATGGGCTCTCCAACACTCACGAGCGGGAGCTGCTCAATATTCAAGCCAGAAGTCTCCGTCTCTGTTTGGGAGTGCCAAAGACAACCGAAACCTTCTCTGTTTTGGCGGAGGCACGCGAGCCATCGGTGCTTATTATTCGCGATAGTGTCGCCTTACACGCGTACACACGTTATCTTGTCCGCCATCCAGCCCATTACCTCTGTGACATTGCGCAACGTTATCCCGCATCTGCATTCGGTCAAGCTATTTGCCGTTTACGAAGCAACATCCCCTCAACTTCCGCCCGGACTTCCTTTGCGCCACCCATGTGGACACTTCACTACCCCACTGTACAAACGTCAATTCCGGGCCTTAGGAAAAAGAAGGTTGTGCCAACAGTTGTGGCCTGCCAACTGACCTTGTTCCACATCTACAGTCACCACCGGCATCGCACCCAGATATACACCGATGCTTCAGTCTCTCTAGTTGGGTCGTCTGCTGCCTTCTGCATCCCAGAGGATGGAGCTGAGCACGGCTTCAAGCTCCCTCTTATGTCATCTGCTGAGGCCGAGGCATTCGCACTACTGGCCGCTTTGAGACATGTCTCCTCGTGTGCGCCCAGGGCCTGGTCGGTCCTCACTGACAGTAAAGTGGCTCTGGAGGCGCTGGCCTCTTACTCTGCCGCAGTCATCAGTGACACCTATACCACGATCATCGCCCTGCACTCTGAACTTGTATCACTGGGACACGAAGTGGTGTTCCAGTGGATCCCGAGCCATGTCGGAATTTCAGGCAATGATCGTGCTGACGCTCTTGCTCGGCAAGCCCACGACGCTGAGCAACCAACTGTCTTTCCCCTTGCGCACTCTATGTGCCAGCTGAAAATCCGCCGCTTCACTGCCAACCGCACACAGCTCTTTCAGCAAGAAGCTATACGCACCAATGCCTTCCTCAAATCCATTGACCCTTTAATGACATATGCTGTGCCTGGCCGCATCCCGCGCATCGAGGAATCGCTGATTCATCGGCTGCGGCTGAATGTGGCCCGAACTCCTCTCCTCCTATTTAAGATGAATCAGCACCCATCACCTCTTTGCCCAACGTGCAACGTAGAAGCCGATGTGCCACACATTCTCATTGCCTGCCAGCGGTACGAAGTCCACCGATCGAGTCTCCGGCGCCGCCTTGCTCATCTAGGCTACCGAGAGCTTTCCCTCGCGGTGCTACTTGGCCCTACCCAGCACGCTGAAGTCACGTCTGCGCTGACACGATTCCTTCGGGAATCTAAACTCCTGGGCATTCTCTGATGCGCAACGATTAGTGAAGGAGCTGTTACTTCTGTATTTCTTTATAATTTTCTGTACCCCAGCTGTTTTCTTCTGTTTGCTTGAAAGCATTAGGGAATAGCAAGCCCACACCGTGGCTAACCTTTCCCTTTCTCTCTTACTTTGCATTAAACATATCCCCCCCCCCCGGTTTCACCAATGTATTGCGTAGAGCAGTCGCCGCATTCAATGCAGTATATGACATTGGAGCTTGTGCATGGGAATGCGTGGTTAACGGGGTGGGTGTAATTGCTCGCAGTGCTTTTGATGGAGTTAGCGTGTTGAACGTGCTTGCATGTTTCGCAGCGCGGGAGGTTGCAGGGCCGTGTTCCCGTGTACGGGGTGCTCGTTTTGCTGATTGTGGCATTGGCCAAGGAGTCTGCTAGGTTTTTTGCGCGTCGGTATGGGGGGGGGGGGTCACCTGTATGGGATAGGTGAATATATTGCTAAGTCGGTCACTGCTTTGGAGGAGGGGCTAGTGCTTCTGTAGAATGGCTTTGATGTTTGGAAGTGCGTTGGAATATCTTGTGATGAAGCTTATTTGGCACGCGTCAGGATTTTTTCGGTTTTCCAGAACCTCGTTTCGATCGAGTGTGAGTGCCTTGCGACGGAATTCGGTTAGGAGGGAGTCTGGATAGTCCCTTTGGGCAAGTGTACTGCAGAGTTCGTCAAGCTTCTCAGCGTAATCTGTGTCGTTTGAACAAATTCTGCGTAGTCTTACACTCCGCCCATTAGGAATTCCAACCTTACAGTGACGCGGGTGGTGACTCTTGAAGTGAAGGTATTGTTGTTTGTCAGTTGGCTTTTTGCACAGGGCTTTTTGTACGAACACATCCCGCACGGAGAGCACGGACCTCACATACACTTCTCAAGCGGCGCAAGAATACGAGACATCATGACACATGTAACCGCCGCCCCACCGAACATCACGCACTTCATACTCCACGTAGGGACCAACGACATCGCACGGTCGACAGCACAACATGTCATCCAGGAATTCGAAGCACTAGTTTCCTTCATCACAAACAACAGACCAGGCGCTGAAATAGTACTGACAACGATACTTCCCCGAACACAGAACAAACACCGAGCATACATATACCAGGACACATGGCTACACGAGTTCAACAGGAAGGCGCACGCTGTCAACAACCACCTCATCCACATGCGTCAGGTACACACCAACGTTATGGTTATCACACTCGCAGCTTTCGAATACCACGCTGAAGCACATCTCGCTCGGGACGGCATCCACCCAAACCACGCAGGCGTACGAGCTATGGCACACAACATCAAACACCTAATGGTCCATAGATGCCGTCCTGCACTGACAAACGCTCAAACACAACATCCTCAACCAGCTTACACTTTAAGTGCCAGCACCGCATGCACGCCAGAACACACGATGGCATCAAAGGGGACCACAACAACCACTGCACCCACGCATACACACGCGGCAAACGACAACACTCCAAACACAACCCGCACACACACAAAGTTCACGCAAACTGTGACACGGAAGACCACAAGCACGGAAACACAGACAGACGACATCGAGGAACACAGCGAGTCTCCCCAGCCACTGACCCCACAGCCACCGACCCCGCAGACACGACGCACGCGCACATCACGCAGAAAACACCGTTGACTATCTAATCACCAGCCTACCATGCAGTCAACGAACTTTCTACGAATGCGAAAACTCATGGACAAACGTAGCCGATACCTACATCATCTACGGATCTACAGCCACCACCTGGCTCACAACACAGTACCTAAAGGCCTCACCCCTAAAACAGTTCCTGCATTAGGAAAACTGACACCTGAACTAGAGCTAGAGTGGGCATCAGCCCTTAGCAACACAGCCCGTACGTTTCTAGAAATATTAAAGAAGCAGTGTCACGCGCAACTCGCTACGATCCAGGCCCAAATGAACAATATCAGTCTCACCGAAGCGGAGGCAAACACTCTCGAACTACACATTCAACAACTCAACCGCGAGCTAGCTAACAAGGAACACTCAAAACTCGGAAAATCTAATTCCAACAACGACACGGATACCGGACCCACTAACACGACACACGCAGCAGCCGAACAAATCATTTCCAGCACCACAACCACAACTCTCCGCAACATCGCTGACTCATCCCGAGAAAACGCTGACGCAAGCACCGTAATAGATATATCACGCTCATTAACCAGCGACGAACTACAAGTCCTCTCTAGGGGGTTAACATTCTGCCCTACACTCAATTCTGTTAACGAATACGAAATCCACAAAGACATATCAGACTTTGCGAGACGGCTACGCCTTAGAGAATTCTTCGCTGATACAACACAAGAAAACAAAAACGACCTCCGACTACCATCAACCTGGACACCAAATCACGGCGGAGAACCCGCATTAGACCTGTACATTAAACAAGTAAGCAACGACATCCTTCGCAGTATTTCACAAAGCTCGCGTGGTCACAACCTCACTAAAACACAGCGTGACATCATCAAAGCGCTAGCTGACAGAGATAATATCATTATCAAGCCCGCAGATAAGGGTGGGAGTATCGTCATCTGGCCCACAGATAAATATATTTCTGGAGCTCATAGTAACTCAACAATACGCAACACTACCTCAAACTGGACCATGACCCAACAAAGGAGTACACGGCGCTAATAACCCATACCATACAGGGCCTCCACGAACGAAAGCTCATCACACGTGATGACCTCAGATATCTCACCCCATCAAACACAGGCGCAGGTCGTTTCTATTTACTGCCCAAAATCCACAAGGTACACGCCAACGAGCTCTATACGGCTGACATCCCCGGCAGGCCAATTGTATCTAATAACAATTAACAACACACCAACAGAAAGACTCTCGAAATTCCTGGACCACTATTTAAACCATATTCCGACAACACTGTCATCGCATGTACAAGACACACCCCACCTCCTCAGAATAATCAGAGATATAAACAACACTCGTACATTTGGTAGGGACACAATACTAGCCACGCTGGATGTGACATCACTGTATACTAACATCCCACACAACGACGGAATCACAGCACGTGAACGGCACAATGGAACGTAAAAATAAAATACAGTGCGAAACAATAGGGTGCGCAATGAGGAAGCAACGGGTTTCCATTCGTGATAAAGGTTGACAATTTGTTGAAGGTACAATGTAGAACCAACGCAACTATTTGCAGCGTATAACTACAGTTGATCCTTTCATGAAAAATCAACGGTTTTCTTTACGTTCACAATCTACCATTGACCAGGTACAGTTGAAACAGCGTTGGTTCAATGTTATCATCCTACATTCAACATTGTTCAACGTTAGTCAACATTACACAACGTATATTCTACGTTCCACCAACAGTCGGTGTTCACTGGGAAGCTGCTAACCATACAATTCCCATACATTTTAGTCAAGGTTCCGCCCTCAAGGAGTAGGGGAATTCTCCGGCGGTCTTGGTACACAATATAGTTGGAGGCCATAAACTCGCCCCCACCCAAGTCAAGATAGGGAGAGGCAGACTCTAGCGCGTCTTGTAGATAGAATCATTGAAAGCACATGTTTTTCCTTACACATCGCATCTTTTTCTAAGCCATTTTCCAAAGCTCTCACAGCGAGATATTATTAATATTCTAAACCTCATAACATAATAAATTTTTAATCAATAAAATGAGCACAGATATGATTTAATTAAGTGTAGACGCGCACTAGAAAACAGAACAAGGAAGCTTCAGCGAAGAGATGGACGGATTTTGTTCTCGTTACCATAGGTCATGGGAGGACATGGTAAAAAGCTGCTTCGAAAAAGATGAGCAGCGAAATGATTCTATTATCACAGCATTTCAATACGTCTTAGACACGTATTCGGAGATATGGGTCAAATTACAGAATTGAAGGTGCAAGAGCTTGTATGCCGAATCTACAATACTTATAAAAGTATTTGCACGTCGACATCGGAAGGGCCGCTGGGATTGATGGTGGAGTTTTTGAGGTTTGCTAACGAAGAATTGAAATACACGAGATCAGATGTAATTGTAATCATTCCAATGGGCATTGCATTAGTCAAGAAAGCAATCAGATCAAATTATCATATACAATAAATCTATATCGCACGATTCATTACGGATTTGTTGAAATTACACCTAAGAGTTGAAATGGAAGGTACATTAAAAAAAGCTTATCACGTGATATGTTCCACTAGAGCGTCTACATAATTTTCTTCTTCTACCAGTTCTTGCAATGATGTCGAATCAGCAGACGTTCAATATTGTCGTACGAGGTCTGATGTATCATCACTTATTGAAACTCAACAAACATATCAATTGCGGTGCACCGCCGGACGATTTTCATCTAATACTGTCTTGTACGCCATTCAAGAATCTTCATACAAAGAACATCAATAAGAGACTGTGCAAGTTCATCGCAACAAAGTGCAAGTTGCTGGAGCAATACAATCACGGCGACAACATATCGCCTGCGTTAATCAAGGCTGGATTCAAGCGCCCAATAATAAGATTAAACTATTTGATGTCTTCGGAATTCATCAATCAAGACAACAAACCAAAAATTCAGAGTTTGGAAGAGAACTGTAATTTATCGAAATAAAGAAGTCTATAACTGAAATAATAAATGTAATATTCGTCATCAATGTAATGTATTCTACACATCGCAACGAAAACAGCTTATTAGTATAGCTAGATTGATGACTGCTACGTAGACATTTATTCCACACAACGTACAAGGATCCTAGCATGGAATCAGCGCTGACAATCAGTTTTTACACGACAACACTCTATACATCACCGACGTCCGAAGGATAGAATTGTAGAAGAAGAATCGCTAATTGAAATTTAGAAGCATGTTACATCAACCTTTGTTTACAAAAAAGGATCACTAATATATTGCGAAAGCTTATTTTATGAATTAAATTGCAGAGTATATATATTTCTCAAACGATTGGACAGTTGGCAATATATGTTGAAAGTAATCAATTATCAAATGAGGCGATGCAAGTGATGGATTTTGCAAGCATGACGCGCAGGCGGAGTCCACAATTCTAATCATCGTAACACGCGGCACACAAATGCAATCAGATTTTTGGGAGAATCGAATCACATGCCATCAGAAATGTATAACCACTATACAATGAAGATGAATACTATGCATAAACACAATGGAAGATATGTAACTATAATGAGTAAATATTCATTTTGCAAACTTAACCAAAGCAGCACAGATCACACATAAACATAGATCCAATTCACAAAATGTACTTGAGGTTTTCATTAGCCGTACTGAAAAATTATCAGCCTATTCATAATGCCATAGCATATGAGACACTACAAATGGAAAGGGCATAGTTTAATTTTAGAAGATTTTAGCTCATAATAAGACAAAACGCAAACTCCACACCAAATATAATTTTCTTGTTCAAATTTTTGCAGTCGAAACTGCACACTGTTTCTCACAATTGTTTTTAAGATATAGATTACAAAGCTATCTATATAGTCACACATTGTATACAATATATTTGTTTGTGCATTAATTGATAAAATTTATCAGATCTCATTCCGGAGCAGTGGAGACTATCACACATCAGTAAGTGTTTAATTAAAATTTGAACGGGTGCCGCAATTTACGAACTGAGCTGTAGAAACTGTAATTTCACAATACCCAAGCTTTAGCTGGCTCACTTTGACACGCGAAGGTTTTAAGAACTCTTTCATGACGACAGAGAATTTCATCAAATGGATTGATATTTTTTATATACACTATAACGTAATGTGAATTCTCTATGTCGTGGTTATTAAAAGTTACGAATATTTTTCGAACGAAATGTACTTAAAATTCGAAGAAATGGTCACCCGCGTCGTCGAATGCGTTTCGGCAACACGCCAATTAAATCATATCTGTGCTCATTTTATTGATCAAAAATTTATTATGTTATCAGGTTTAGAATATTAGTAATATCTCGCTGTGAGAATTATGGTAAATGGTTTAGAAAAAGATGCGATGTGTAAGGAAAAACGTGTGCTTTCAATGATTCTATGTACAAGACCGCGCTAGAGTTCGCCTCTCCCTATCTTGACTTGGGTGGGGGCGAGTTTATGGCCTCCAACTATATTGTGTACCAAGACCACCGGAGAATTCCCCTACTCCCTGAGGGCGGAACCTTGACGAAAATGTATGGGAATTGTATAGTTAGCAGCTTCCCTCTCCTTTCGAATCCACTAGTGGGTCCTGAACGAAAAAGACAAGTTTCTTTTGTGTATTCGCGCTGCTTGCTTATAAAATGTTTGCCTGAATTAATTACTGCTTTGACTTTGTTTCAGATGATCACTCGATTGATATTAATAAAAATATTCTATGAGTTCGGAAGGTATTTCTGAGTTGTGTCTGTTGATTTCCTCTGTAGAAAACTTTTACATTAAATTTCAGATGTGTTGTTTGTTTGTAGCTTCTGCGTGTAGAAATGATTGCTGTAAAGTTATCATAAAAATGATGTAATTAAATTTGATTCCCGTGTTTTTTTTTTCTTGAAAGAGTATTGTTTCTGTCATTTAATAAACTTGACTTTCTCTCTTTGCTCCAGATGTTCACTCGATTGATACTTTGTGAGTTGGGAATTATGTGCGTATGATTTATTAGTTGTGTCTGTTCGTGATTGATAGTCTGAAATACAATTTGCAATGTTTCTCGTATTGATTGAGTATTGTTTCCACTGAACATCACATAATATTTCTCGCTTTCTTAGATAATGTTTGTCTAAAGCCAGTTTGCGGTGATATTGATGTCTGTTCGTAGATTTTTTGCTTGCTACTGTTTGTTTTGATAGAATTCTTATTGTGTTCTTGAGAATCGAATAATACTATCATCTATTTGCGATAGTTGATCAATAAAAAAAATTCGCCTCTGTGCAAACTTGACCAGTCCTAAGAATATTCCCCTTTCGAGGAAAGAATGTGAAATAGAGAGACAAAGTCCCCACCCCATAGATTGACAAAGGACGTGCGGTTTCTTCGCTCTGGGCTGTATAGAGGGAGAGGGAGAGTGACCCCATCAGGCTCAAGTAGCAAAGATAGCTGGCTTGGTTGACTACGTGTTGGATACCTCTGTCAATGTAATGTTGATAGTATAGGATAGTATAGGATATTGTTCGACTAGATTAGGTCCCAAGGATCATTCTATGATAGCTCAAAAGATGGATTATTTCCATTTCAATTTATTAAATTTGTAATGTTTCTTGTTTGATAGTTTGTTTCGATATTATTTTCCTGCATGTGTCTGTTGTTTACACGTTGGCAGATAAGCCCCTTAGAGTGCTTCTCTGCTATTCAGTGTTAAGTGCGTGCACGTTTATCGTTTTGATAGATTGTTTTTTCAATTATTTTTCCTTTGTGTACCTCTTGTTCACGTGTTGGATGGTGCATTGTTTTGGCTCTCTATTAGCTGTTGATCATGTTTTTCATTATTTCCTTGCCGTTCATTATTTCTTTATCGTTTACGTGTGGATGATGCGCCGTTCAAAGTGTTTCTCTGCTATTCAGCGATAGCTCTGTGCTAATCGCTGCATTAAAGTCGTAATGTTTCTCGTTTTGATACATTGCTTTTTCAATTATTTTCCTGTACGTATGTCTTGTTTGGATGGTGCATTGTTTTGGCTGTCTATTAGCTGTTGATCATGTTTTTCATTATTTCCTTGCCGTTCATTATTTCTTTATCGTTTACGTGTGGATGATGCGCCGTTCAAAGTGTTTCTCTGCTATTCAGCGATAGCTCTGTGCTAATCGCTGCATTAAAGTCGTAATGTTTCTGGTTTTGATACATTGCTTTTTCAATTATTTTCCTGTACGTATCTCTTGTTTGGATGATGCATGGGTTTGGCTTTCTGTTAGCTGATGATCGTGTTTCTCGTTATTTCCTTGCATGTGTGCTATTCACGTCATAAGAAATTGATTGTGTCGTGTTGGAATATTCAACTTAGCTTCCCAGATTATTTATTATGTGTATTGCGTTTCTTCTGCTTTCTTTTTTTTAGTTTTTCTTCATGCAGAATCACAACCTAATTCCTGCCATTATTGGCTTTAATATATTTCATCTTGTACTTTTGTGTATGGCTATCCTTTGTATAACTATGCTCGCATGTAAATCGTCCACCGCGCAGTTGTTGTAGTGGGAAAAAATTACGAATGATGTCGGCCAAGGCCGAAAATCGTGAATGACGTCAGCCCAGGTGTGACGGCACCATCGCTTGGTGGGGTTGCCGGTGGTGGTGGTGGTGGTGGTGGTGATGGTGATAGGGCTTGCCGTTGTCGGCCTCACGTAGGTGGGCCGGTGTGCGTGTTCCTACTTCCATGTAAACCATCCACCACGCAGCTGCTGTAACGGAAAAAAATACGAATGAAGTCGGCCCAGAGTGAAAAAATGTGAATGAATTCGGCCCAGGTGTTGTCAGTATGCATGCCCCTACTTGCGTGTAAACCCCCTACCGCACCGCTGTTGTAGCGAAAAAATTATGAAAGAAGTCAGCCAAGGCGGAAAAATTGCCAAAGCAGTCAGCCCAGGTGTGACGGTATCATCGCTTGGCTGGGATGGCAGTGTTCATGTCCCTACTTGCATGTAAACCACTCATGCGGCGCCTGAAAAAATTGCGAACGAAGTTGGCCCATGCGGAAAAATCGCCAAAGAAGTCGGCCCTGGTGAAAAATACAGAACAATAAGGGCACGCGCAGCCCTCCGGCTCGCTGGTAGGCGCTCGGACAGCCCCTCACCCGCATGTACCTACTTGCATGTACATCACTCACACACCACCTGAAAACATTGCGAACGAAGTCAGCCTAGACGAAAAAATCGCCAGAGAAGTCGGCCCAGGGTGAAAAATACACAACGATAAGGGCACGCCCAACCCTTCGGACCGCTGGTAAGCTCCCGGACAGCCCCACACCCGCGCACCACCCACCGCGCTGGAAAAAAAATCGCGAGAAAAGTTGGCCCAGGTTGCAAAATGCCCGACGGTAAACGAAGGCCCTCCGCCAATCCACCGATCACTTCATAAGGATCTAATCAATTGTGCCACATTGGAATATTAGCTGTTGTGCTTGAAGTTACGTACATCTATCAGGACTTTGTAATTAAAACTCCACTATGGTGCTCACGTATAATATCGTGAGACTTTTTATAATAAAACTTGTAATTTTGATTGTAATCACATTGATTAAAAATATCTTCCATTTTAGTTCTGACGAATTAAAAACTTGTGTGATTACCATTAACAAAAAATATTGTGTATGATGTGTGATACCCCTTCAATGCTATAGACCACTTCACTGTTTACAAACAAGAAGCGCCATCTGCGCATGCGCGGGGTTGGTGTGGGCAAACCACGCTGAACGCAGCCGTGCGAATGCTTTCCGCAAGTGCGACATCGGCTATGTTGAACTGCTACACCGCTCTCGAATGTCTCTTTGCACAATACCCGAAATAACGAGCTCTGAAGGAATAAGACAATTGGTGGTACAAGACGAAGTTGTCTATGAACGGTATGCAACATGACGATCCCTTTGCGCGGCACATCGACAACTGGACAGCCCAGCCACAAAACGCCGCCAACCACAATCGCATTGTAGTTTATCTAATACTTCGCCGAGCCAGTTCACTCCTGATACTGTGCAAGCGAACAAGTCACTGGAAGCACACAATTACTTCACCTTAGGCGAGCTGTTTGAGCGGGACGTTTCTGAGAACAGCGCTAATTTGCTACCTTGCACCGATTCATTTTAGCGTCGTTTATTTATACACAGTTATCGTGAGGGAATCTCACAAAAGCGATGTCAGGGGATCTTTCTGATCAAAACGATCCACACAGAAAAACGATTCACAATCAAACAGTTTCTTCGTTCTACGTTGCACTGAAACTGATTAAAAGTGATTTCGCCACCCTTTCCCAATCGTGTTGCGTACCCGAAAGATACACTTTTGCGGCATGCCCATTTTGCGGGAAAACGATCACTCCAATCACTCCAATTGATTGCTGTTTTGCCCACACCAGGCAGACGATCTGCTCACTGCAGCGCCGCCGCAAGGCGTGACGTCACGCGCGCAAAGTGGTCTATATCATCATACGTGTAATAAGTATAACCTTTGTTACGTGTATCGTATTGTGTTTCTTCGGCTTGGTTTTTCTCATTCACACAGAGTCATAACATAATTCCCGACATTATTGACTTTAATAAACATATTTTCACTTGTACTTTTGTGTATGGCTATCCTTTGCATGTCTACGCTTGCATGCAAACCGCCTACTGCACACCTGTTGTAGCATGAAAACATTTGGGATTGAAGTCGGCACAGATGGAAAAATGGCGAAAGAAGTCGGCCCAGGCTTAAAAATGTGCGAGGGTAAGCGCGCATGCAGCCCTCCCTCCGCCGATAAGCGCACCGACAACCCTCCACCCTCGCGCCGCCCGCCGGGCGCGGAAAAAATACGCAAGTGAAGTCAGCCCTGGCTGAAAAATGTGCGAGGGTAAGCGCGCACCAGCACTCCCACCGCCGGAAAGCGCGCGGACAACCCTCCACCCGAGCGCCGCCCGCCGGGCGCGTGAAAAAATACGCTACGGTGGCCCAGACGCTGTGGGGTTCAGACCAGACACCTATAGAACGTACTCTCATCCGGTCTCCCTGCCAACATAATTATACTACTCCGATTGATTCGTGATGTGCCATTCCTGAATAAATCCTGATCGACATTCCCGCACAATTTTGGAGTCAGACCGGAATCACATCTGATTCAGATAACCTGATTCGTTCCGGATTCCGGAATTTCCGTACGGGATTTTTCTCGAAGTGCAGCACACACAGAGAAGTCCATGCTTCGCTGACACGTCTACCTGGATGAAATGACCCACAGTCCTGTTCTGAAACATTGCATCACTTGCAAGGTTCTTTGCGAAAAGTAAAAAAAAAGTAACCTTCCTGCAACCCCGATGACGGCAGGGGCATCCAAGGAATACACCACAAAGAGACAGTGATGTGTTCTGCATAGCGAAGCAATTACAACAACTTATTCTATAGACCCTTGTAGTAGGATTTTAACTGTGCAAATTTGGAAAAGGCGCCAGCAGAGCCCTTTTAAACGGGCGAAACACTTTGTATCACGATGCCGAGGGCATATTCGTGACAGCTTATGCTATTGCCCTTTCCACTGGGATTGTAACGGAGGCGACCGCAAAACCCGTAAGGACTGCAGCAGAGCCCTTTAGGACGGGCGAAACCTCTTTAATCATGGTTGCAAACAGATATTATCAACGGCTTATGATGTTTTTCTACTGGGGCTGCAACAGAAGCGACCACAAAATTTGGAAAAGGCAGCAGCAGAGTCCTGTAAAACGCACGAAGCCCTTGTATCATGGTAAGGCATATTCATGACGGCTTATGATATGCCTTTCTACTGGGGTTGTGCAAATGGGGGCCGCAAAATTTGGATACGGCGGCAGCAAAGCCTTTTAAAACGGGCAACAGTGATATGATGGAGCGAAAGAAAGTCATCAGTGGCTTGTACCATGCTATTCTGGAGGGGTTATATTATAAGACAGGCGATCGCCAAATTCGGAAAATGTCTCAGCAAAACCCCCTTAAACGAGCAAAACCCCTCGTGCCATGCTGCGAAAGAATTATTATCAGCAACTTATACTATGCCATTCAACCGAGATCATAACACAGGCGACCGCAAATACCGGAAAACGATGCAGCATATCACTTCAAAACGGGCGAGACCCCTTGTATCATGTTGCCACACTTGTTATCAACAACCTGTACTATACCATTCTACTGGGATTGTAACAGAGGCTACCGCAAAATACGGAACATGCGGCGGCAGAGCCCTTTACAACGATCGATACCCCTTCTATCACAGTTCCAAAGTCATATACGTATTCGCAACGGCTTAAGGGTGAACCACATGCAGCGACAACTAGCGCGATCTTCGCGTCGCGCGACGTATGTCTTGTCGCGCCAAGGGCCAGCGATGCCGCTCTCTTTGTTTCCTGCGCGACGTCGCAAGCGACCGACTCTGCTAGATATCTGTCGCGGCCGACCGCGCTTTACCGGAAGAGAGAGCGCTAAACACCAATGAGGACACAGCGGTAGTGACGTCATAAGGCGCCTATTTTTGGAAGTGTGGACGGTGTGAACCGTGCGGACAAGGTTAGTTGGACCCGGTCATTGCTGCAGTCATGGCGTCGAAGATCTTGTCGAGTGATATTAACGAATGTATTATCGAGGAAGTACATGCACGCACCCCTCTTTGGGATCTTCCGTGTAAGGAATACAAGAACGGCCAGATGAAGCAGAGACTGTGGGAGGAGATCGCTGAGAGTCTAGCGGTTCTCGGAGTGACTTGGAGCGGTAAGTGCTCGCTACGCCAAGTGTAGACGCCATTTCACTAACTGCGTTCAATTTCACTGCAGTTGAGCAAGTGCAGGTTAGGTGGAAGAACCTTCGCGATACCTTTGCTCGCAACTTCAGGAAAAAACGTGCGGTGCGCAGCGGAAGCGCTGCGGAAGTGCTAATTAAGTGGCCATTTGTTGATAGGCTCATGTTTTTGAAGGCTGTAATAGCCGTAGGAGAGTAAGTACATATGCAACTTCTGCAGCTAACAATAATGTACCGTGTATCGTTATCTTCTTGTATTATTGTTCCGCCGGCGCTTCCTTCATCTAGCCAAGTAGCAAAAGAAAGTCTTCAATTTCCTCATGTGATCCTTCTTTCGCCAGAACCTCCGGAAATGTGAGCACTCCTCAAGATAATGTGCTACTACCAAGCCCTTCACAGCATGAGACAACTATTAGAAGTTTAGGAGAACTCGAGACAGCGCAAGACATTCTACTGGGAATGTATGAGGACACTGACACAGTGGCACACATAGACGTGGACGATACTCCTGTACGGCCTCATGAACCTCCTCCAAAGAAAAAGAAGAAACCAGCACAGGGAAAGGACGGAAACAGTGTGGACGAGGAGATTGCAAAAGTTGACAGGCGCCTAGAAAAAGAAACTGACGATCATGAATATTTTGCTTTATCGCTCTGTGTGCCAATGCGAAGATGTGATCAAGACAAACTTATGGACATGAGGATAGAAATTATGCAGGTCATTCGAAGTTACCTTTAGTATTTTAGTTTAGTTTTTATTTTAGTATTTAGTAGTTTAGTATTTTTAATGGCAACATCAGTACAGCTTTATTAGTTGCGATCTCTAACACGACTCCCACTACTGGTGTGGTACCAGTGAATCTAACTCCTAGCTACTTGTAGGGGTTTGAACTTAATGCATAGTAGCCAGAACCCACTACTTTTGCACATTGTCAGTACTTGTGGATATCGTTCGAGAGACCGTGACTTTCATATTATTGAACAATATGATTGAGCCTTACAGTGCAATAAAAAGATGTCTACGTTATTCAGGAATGTGGCGAGTCTTTGTGTTCCAGAGATGTGTTTATTTTGAACTTTCTGAATTACGGCAGTGGCTGTGCCACTCCCGCTTGCTTCCACTGCAAGCTGACAGCTCCCTGTTCAAAGAAATAGTCTTTGAACGCATCACGCACTGCATCTCCCTCTCCTTGTGCCACATTCCTTCCCTGATGTTGCCGAGCTTGTCAGGAACATCACCTGCGTCGTGGGGATACTGGCATTTCACTATCATGAAATTGTGCAACACGCAGCACGCCTTCACAGCTTTCACCGCATTGTCCGGTTTCAACTTCATGGGGCTTAGGAGGAGTCTCCATCTTGAGGCCAGTATTCCAAAAGCGTTTTCAAAGCAACGTCTGTGAGGAAGAACAGTCTCATTAGTATGTGTATTGCTCCCACTGGCACTTAAAACAAGCTTGCTGAACCCTATAATCCTGTGTTGGGGTAACTTGTTACTGGAACTAAGTTACTTTTTTCATAACTTTTAATTGAAGACATGCATTTGAGCATCAGTGACTTCTTGAGGATCTCGTTCCTTTTTTATGTAACTTTGTGAAGGTAACACGAGGCAAGTTTCTTTTGTTCAATTCTGATTTACAAATAATGCAAGCTGCATCCTCTCCCTCTACTGATACGACAGTCATGAGCGGCCTGGGTTCATCCGTGCACGGCACTGCTACCTCCACTCCCTTGTTGTTGCATGTAGAGTGCTACAAATTGTGTTCTGGCTGTATACAAGAAGACTCAGGTGATGTTCATGATAGAAATAAGCAGTGTATTTATATACTACATTTTGCACGGTTCTATGAAATGTGCACAGAGGACAACAACCCATAGAATCTAAAATTCTGATGCATGCTTTGTGCTTCAATAATTTTATTACAAAATCAAAATCATTAAATGAAACCTTGCAGAAGTATATAAAAGTATGTTTCTTTCATTATATTAAATACCAGTACAATTTTGATAAAACGTCTGTCAATTTTGAAATTAAGACCTGGATTAATTATAGAAATGTGAAAAACTAAAAACTGTATTTAGGTAGCAAGTAACTTGTACCTAACTTCAAGTTCATTTTCATAACTAGTATCTTCGTCAAATTAGTTACTTACTTAGGTAACTTAGTTACTAGTTATGTTATTAGGTAAATTGGCTATAAATTAGGTATGTTATTAGTTCAAATAACTTGTAAGAAGTTCCTTTTGTCGAGAAACTACCCCATTTCTGCTATAATCTACATGTTTTATTTGATGTCGTAATAATTATTGTCTAACTTTATTAGTTGATGTTGAACTAAGCCATACTGCTGCAGTTTTCATCATGTTACCCACAGGTTGTTGAGGGGAAATGGAATACAAGGTGGAAATGTCAAAGACGACATGTTATGTAGAGCCGAATGTATTTTTATGGTTACCTGATGCATGTTTTCACATTCCTTGTTATTCCACTAAGACTATGCTTTTATTTTTGCAACCCATATTGAAAGAATGAATGCACTAACCTGGCACGGCTGAGCCTGTAGTTATAGACACGCCTTTTATCTGTGAGGCCTCGTCCTGGAAATGGGCGCAGAAAGTCTGGGCGCAACTGGAACGCCTCATCACACAAAAACACATATGGTGCGACTGTGTTTGACAGGGGCAACCTTGCCACATCAGGAAGATGGAGCGCTCCAGCTTCCAAACACTGTCCCATGGGGGAGGCATTGAACACCGTGCTGTCGCAGTGTCTTCCTTGAGCCCCCACATCAACACAGATAAACCGATAACGGCTATCAGCTATCGCCATTAGCACAATGGAGAACGTTCCCTGTAAACAGCCCATTTAGTTACATAATTTAAATTACTTTCATATTACATCTATTTTGGTATTGCCCAAAAACATGTAACATGATGGATGATTCAAATTAACCACACCTTGTAGTTACAGTACATGCTTCCAGACTTCTGTGGTGCAAAGATTTGGACGTGCTTGCCATCAACAGCACCAAGGCAATTAAGAAACTGCCATCTTATCCAGAAATCACTGGCGATGGCTCTCCAGTCGTCTTCTGATGGGCACTGAAAATTAAACAGTGACATCTCAATCGGCAGACGTGGCTGACAAACTCCTTACATGTATTGGAGCTGTTTGTACACTGACACAATATACAAAAGAGCCTCAAAAGACAGTACAGTGACGCCATATGTGGTTGCTAAACTACTAAAATAGTAGTTGCTGGCACATTTCTCTGAATACATAATCTATACCTTCATGTAATCCGGAGCCAGCCAAAGGACTGTGCATGTTCCATGTACTATCTGCCTTGCGGTTTCAATTCCTACACGAAACAGCATTGCAATATCCTGGATCTGCATTCCAGCATTCCATTATTGTACCTGAAATGAAAATGCGTTAGCAGAAGTAAAACACTGAAACATAGCCAAGGTTGTTAAGTAACTAAACAAAAGGATGTTAATACCTGTATCTCGTTACACTTTGTGTATCTTTTGTATAGCTCAGTTGCTTTTTTCGACACCTTCTTCTGATCATCGTATCTTTATCTGTGTGTGTGTGTCGACACCTGCTATTGCAGTTGAATGATGGCAGTTGAAGAAAGGCAGAAAGAGTGGGATTTGAGCAAACACCCTCTGATTGCCACCTTCAGCTGCCATCATTCAATTGAAGTAACTAGGTGTTGTGAGGTCCACCACAGTGTGCTACTCTTTTTCCCGAGTTCCTTTTTAGCTGTGGTCGGTGAGTGAATGGAGATACGGTATTATAATCAAGGCCATAAGGGTACTTGAGTTCCATCAAAATAAGTAAAATAAATAATTGTAAAAAGTAGTTGAAGAACCGCATATAGATTTGGAGCTAACTGTATCAATGTATTTATTTCAGTATAGTCATTTATATGCTTTTGAACCCATATACCTGTTACCAGATATTTTTGAAAATGACTTTAACAACCCTAAAAATATCAGGCGTCAAAGTCACTAGGTCTAAAGTATCACTGGATTTCATTTTCACTATGAATCCCTCAGTATTTACCTAATTGTAAGAGCCAAGCGCTTCTCAGGAGTGATTGGCTCCCGGCATAGATACTGCTTTTGCAGGTCTTCCTTCACAAGAAGAAACAGCTCCCAGAAGACCTCGGGCTTCATCTTGTAATATTTGATGAACAGGTGGTGGTTTCCACAAGCTGCCATCTTTTTCATCTAAAAAGCAATGAATTGACAAACAATATTAGAGAGACCGTAGCGTTGGCAACGGTAGAGCTTCTTTTACACGAATCATATCTTCCTTTCAACACTCACCGCTGTGTAGAACTCGCTTTCGTGTCTTCTGTTCTGCCACACCGGGTGGACCCACCATGTGCACGGAGACCTCGCATCGATGCGTTTCTTTTTTAACAACAACAGTTTTTTCTTCAGTAATAACAACTCCTTTTGTCTCCCCATGTGGAGATGCCAATAGAATGCAAAGAATGACAAAAAAACACACACACAAAATAAACGTAAACAACTGACGAGAAGTGTAGAGCGAAGAGCACAACCGTGACATAGACGCAGCAAGAAAAAAGAAAAACAGGAAGCGGGGTGCGTCGCGTACGACTGTTTCTTATCCCGCTTCTGCCGAATATAGACGCATATCCACAATGCGGAAAGTGTGCGCAACATGTTTTTCTATAGATGAATGCGCCGTATGAGATCGAATTTTAGTGTTGTGTACACATCGTGTTTGCAGGCATAAGCCTGACACGTCTGACCACTTGTGCGCGATGTCGCCGTAGCGTCGCGCCGTGTGGTTCCGAACGCGGCAAACGAGCCGATGGGGATCCGCGCGGCGTCGCCGGGCGCGACGATCGCTCCCAATAATCGCTCCATGTGGTTTACGCTTTAAGCTATTGCCCTTCTACTGGAATTATAACGGACGCGACAGGAAACTCCATAAAGGCTGCAGCAGAGCCCTTTAAAACGGGCAAAAACCCCTTTAAAGGGATGGTCTCGTACCCCCTGCCCCTCTCATAAAGTGCACCATTCGATTGCCCTTTGTTGAAAATGGAATGTTGTACCGCGCGTTTGTTGACAGGCAAGGTTTGTCTAAATCATTTTGGGTTCCACTGATAAGGAACAAGGGGGCGTATCCCGTCTTGTACTTAAGTGTTCAGCTGATAATAAACAACACACTTCGTTCTTGTTCGGCATTGCCTCTGGTTGTGGTGAAACAATGTACTGTAAAGCTTCCAGCTTTGCTGGGCAGGAATTGGCTGAAACTTGACTGGCAATAAGTGTTTTACAGTTCGTCACAAGGGAAGACGTTGCAGGCACTTAAGGCTATATTCCCTGCTGTGTTCAACAAAGGGAAAAGCGCAATAGAGGGTTTCACTGCAAGTCTTGTTTTTAAAGATAACGTGTTGCCGGTATTTTGTAAATATCGCAATGTCCCATTTGCTTTTCGTGACGCAGTAGAAAAAGAACTGACGCACCCCGCTTGTTGTTGTACCAAAGCCAGGAGGCAAGATAAGAATTTGTGGGGACTACAGTGTTTCTGTTAACCCAAATATTCGCACGGAGTAGTACCCGCTTCCACGTACAGACGAACTTTTCGCTACTTTCACGGGATGTTGAGTTTTCACTGTTCTTGACTTGCGCTCTGCGTATTTACAGCTTAAGCTTGATGAGCAGGCTAGGAAAGTTCTCACAGTGAATACCCACTTGGGCTTGTTTGAATTCATGTGTCTACCTTACGGGGTGTCCAGCGCGCCTGCAATTCTTCAGGCCATAATGGATAAAATTTTGCACGGGCTACCTAAGGTTGCGTGCTACATCGATGATTTGTTAGTTGGGGGTGTTGACTATGACGAGTGCTTTGAAAATGTGAAACTAGTATTGGACAGACTTGCTAAACATTCTGTGCAACTTAATGTTGATAAGAGCAAGTTCTTTGTGGAAGAAGTTAAGTATCTGGGTTTTGTCCTTGATAAAGATGGGTTGCGCCCGTCGCCAGATAAAGTGAAAGCGATTACAGAGGCTCCTGCACCTTCTAATGTTACTGAACTACGCAGTTTTTTGGGTATGCTAAATATGTATGCACGATTTCTTCCGAACCTAGCTACCCATATGAAACCATTGTATAAGCTGCTAGAAAAAGATGCTTCTTGGATTTGGAGTGAAGGTTGCGTGTCCAGTTTTCAGAAAGCAAAAAGTTTGTTATGCAGCGCAAGTGTACTTGCTCTGTATTGTTCAAGTCAGCCTTTTCAGGTGACCTGTGACGCTTCACAGTACGTGCTGGGCGCAGTGATATCGCAGGAAGTAACTACAGGAGTGTGGCGACCAATATACTTTGCTTCAAGGACTTTGACAAGCACGGAACAAAACTACTCACAAATCGAAAGAGAGGCACTCGCGATAGTGTTTGCTGTGAAAAAGTTTCACAAGTACTTCTTCGGGAAAAAGTTTTCCCTCGTAACAGATCACTACCCGCTAACATCGCTTCTAAAATTGGGACACAAGTCAACCGGCGTGGCCGCCGCGCGGATTGAACGTTGGCGACTTCTACTTGCCGAGTATAACTATGATATTGTGTACAAGAAAGGAAGTCACATCGAAAACGCCGACGCGTTATCGAGACTCCCACTTCCTATAATACCGGAGGAAGAAGACACCTTGAAGTATTTCTCGCCGTTGCAACAGGTCCCTCTCAATAATTGGACAGTACAACAAGAAACAAGGAAGGATTCTGTATTGCCAAGAGTCATCGAAATTACAAAAAGGGGATGGCCAAAGAAGGTGGATGATCCAGCGCTGCAACCCTACTTTCAAAGACGGGACTCACTTTCTACAGACCACGACTGTCTGGTGTGGGGATCGAGGGTGGTAATACCACAGGGCCTGCGTGAAGTTGTCGTAGGGCTTCTGCACGAAGGCCATCCGGGAATGGTGAAATATGTTGAGTAGACAAAACGTATGGTGGCTGGATACCGACGTTGAAAATATTGTTCGTAACTGTCATGTGTGCCAGCGCGATCAGAACAGTGCGCTCCTTCCACCATTACAGCCGTGGGCGTCTTCGACCTGAGTATTTCGGAGAGTGCATCTAGACTTCGCTCAAAAAGATAGGACGAATTTCTTGATTGTCGTTGATGACTATTCCAAATGGATGGAGGTGATCATGATGCCCACGACAACAGCTCAGAGGACAGTCGAAGAACTGCGGACCATTTTTGCCCAATTCGGATTGCCAGAAGAAGCCGTAACGGACAATGGTCCCCAATTCGTGTCCGAAGAATTTCGTAACTTCATAGAAGAGAATGCCGTCATTCACACGACAACACCGCCATATCACGCTGCTTCGAATGAACTTGCGGAGCGCGCTGAAACACTGAAGAAACTTCTTCTAAAGCAGTTGACAGAAGACAAGAGCGATAACAAGAAAAGAAGCATGCAGCTTAAACTTTCGAATTTTCTGTTCCAGTATCGCACGACACCTCATGCAACGACCGAGAAGATGCCTGCTGAACTCTTCTTAGGACCGCTGCCCAGGACCCGTCTCTCTCTACTGAAGCCTGGCTACGACCATGCACGTCGTGCAAAGCAAAACCGGATGAAAATGTACGCAGATAAATGACGATCTCGCCCACGAACGTCCCAGGTTGGAAGTCTCATCTGGGTTAAGAATGTCAGGGGAGAGGATGTTAATTGGTCACCAGGAAAAGTGATCAACGTGATCAGTGAGGTAACTTTCTTGGTACGCGTTCTCGGAAAGGTTCGCTTCGTGCACAGTGACCATCTCAGGCCAAGGACTGGAGCTGTTGCAGGTTCGGATGACAGTTCCCAGCAGCAATCGGCGGAGACTTCAGAATCTCCCAACTGTTTCTTGTGCTTTGTATGCATGTTTCAATATCTGCACTCGATAGTATACTGTGTTTTTGTAATTGAGAACTTGTGCGGGAGGAATATGTTGTACCGCGCGTTTGTTGACAGGCAACGTTTGTCTAAATCATTTTGGGTTCCACTGATAAGGAACAAGGGGGCGTATACCGCCTTGTACTTAAGTGTTCAGCTGATAATAAACAACACACTTCGTTCTTGTTCGGCATCGGAGGCAGTCGTTGTGCTTTCCTTGGGCGGATATAACATGGAATACTGCGAATTCACCCGACAAGACACGTCACGGTTATTAAATAACCGAATTAAATTGATAAAGATTGCAGAGCATGCCGCTATCTGTGTTGGCAACAGTAAGAACAGCCACGTCGCCCTGCGGGAAAGTCCGTGATAGGATACAGAAATCGTCTGCTTTTGCGTGCGCTAGTGCACCGGCGTGAGCAGACGACTCTCAGAAATTACTGGGGGCCGCGGCAACTGTCGTACATTTTCTGTCAGTTCTTAGGCGAAAAACGCACATTCTAAGAAGTGGCCCACATGGTGGTTTAGAACAACTATATTAATCTTCATAGACAAGTTAAAAGTCGCAGGACAACCCCACCCACAATCACAAATCTGAACTCGCCAGTCGTCGGCACGTGCGGTCGCATTACAGCTCCGATCAAAAATATATTACGCGCGCTTCCATTACACTCTCCGTTGCACGCTGATCATGTTTCGAAATGAACTGTCGCTGATGATGTACATGGAGAAGGAGGGTGTGTTTATTTAAAAACCGTATTAAATACTTGCGGAAAGAAAACACGTGACTTAACTTCCACGTATCCGGTTATGGGCCACATTGCCGAAGACCCCACAGTCAATGCACGGACTTTATTCTCCGCTCGCGGAGATATATGCTGGAGTGTCCTCATTTCGAGAGCAAAGGGGATGACTCAACCCAAGGTGCTTCTGCAAGTTACAGTTTCCATGACAACCGCGGCTATCCGCAGGCCGACGTCATGCATGACGTTGCATGAGAGAAGCTCATATTTCGTCGTCTGCTATTACGGCACGTTTCGACAGATTCCTCGAAAACGACTTGGTTATTCCGAATGAAACTTTGACGGTTGTATGTGTACAGTACTCGTGAAGATAGTTTTGGCTAAGTTTCGGAATCGCCCCGGCTGTACGAGACCGTTCCTTTAATCATGGTGGCAAAGCCACATTGCACACATGCAAAGACGCGACGGCTTATGTTATGCCCCTCTCTTGTGATTGTGTCGGAGACTACCGCAAAATTTGGAAAAGGCAGCAGCAGGGCCCTTTACAATGACTCAAATGTCTTGCATCATGGTGCCAAAAAGATATACGAACGGCTTGTACTGGGATTGTAAGAGTAGCTACCGCAACGTTCGGCAGCAGATCGAGCCCTTTAAAACGTGCAAAGCCCATTTAATCGTGGTGCCAGGACGTGCCTGTTTCCCCTGTACATGGAGAGGTTGCGTTTGAGGAAACTGCTTCCAAAGCGACACTCGCGAAGGCAAAAAAACAAAACAAAAAAAGGAATAAAATGCTATCAAATTTGGGGCTTAATATGAGCTCATATAAAAATATCAAAAATGTCTTCAGCTGGTTTTAGAGAATGTATACCTGAAATCCAGATTTCTCAGTTTGAGCCTCGTGCCACTTTCCCCTTTTCCAGCCTGAGAGGTCGCGTTTGACAAAATCGCCTCCAAAACGCCACTCGAAATGGCCAAATGGCCAATTTCATCAATTTTGGGGCTTAATATCATTTGATAGAGCAATAATATTAAAGATGCCCTAAGCTGACTTTGTAATATATGGGGGTGAATGACGCTGCAGTATGTGCCTTCAAGGCTACTTGATCCCGATTATCAAGCTATGAAGAGTGCTTGTCAGTTACACGAGTGTCAGCAATGAGCAGGGGATCATGTCTGCGGAGAGAAGACGCACTTGGACAGGTATGGCACATACTGTTTGTTAAATCTGGGAGATATTGTACAGTATTAGTGATATGAAATTATATAGATGAACGGGTAGGAGTAATGATACAAGGAGTACGCGTGCTGAGTTCTCAGAATTTTTGGCATGAGAATGAAGGGTAACCGTTAGATATTTTATTGCAGTTGTGCCTGAACATATGGTGATCTCCAAATAACTGAACGATGAAAGATGAAAGACACTGAAAAGGTTAGCCAGCTGTAGGACTCGAACCCACATCTTCTGGATTGCCGGTCCAGGGCTCTACCAATTGAACTAAGCTAACACGCCTATTCAGCGACTTCCAGGGTGCGTCATCTGAAGGGAAAAACCAGCCACTCTCTCTCACTCATCCTCCTTTCACTCTTACATTTTTGCTCACTCATAAACACATTCATACGACGGGATCGACGCAGGCGGCAACTGTTGGACATGAAAGAATTGATGTTCTGAGGCTGGAACAACCTAGAAGGGACAAACACATACTGGGACTGTCGATCTTGATTACGATATCCTGGGACTATAAGGGTAGTTTCATTTATAATCGAATGATGCAGGCCGGTCACATATTTTATTTCTCTCGAAAAAAATATATGTTATCCCACCCACAAAGAGATGCAAAAGGTGCCTGATCGCAGGTCTGTGCGATATTTTCTTCTCCGTCCACGGCGCTTCGAAGCAACCGGCGCAATTTCGCGGCTTACATTTTTTCCATCTTTTTGACCTTGTATCTCTTGAACGAGATGTCCCATCTGAATGAGTTTTTTTTTTTTTTTTTTTTGGCTGAGAGAGTGGATGGTGTACGTTCCACCGTGGGCTATTAAATTTATATGGTCAAGAGAAAAGTATACGAAAAAAAATCCCGAAAACGCAACAGAGAACCGTTTTACCGCACCTTTGGAAGGCCATGGCCGCGGCCCTGGATCTCCGACTGTGTTCTTCGCATGAGCAGAAATGTCATTCTTTGCTCTTTCGTTTGACGTCAAACACATTGCTTTATCTTCAGCCATTATCCCCTAACAATGCCGTGAACACGGAAGGGTAGGGGAAAATTCTCATTTTCGCGGCAGTTTTTACCCAAAAAGGATATCTTGAAGTTTTACAATATTCGTACTATCGTAGCTGAGACATATCTCTTTCACGATATGCAATAAAATGTTTGCTTATTTTGGTCCCAGAGGGCGCGCAATTTTTTTTCGCAGCCCTATTGGGCAGCGCTCGCAGGGGTCAGACAGACGTACAAAGAGTGGACTTCTACCCCACCCCCTGATTTTCTTTTTTTTTTTTTTTGCTTTCGGTGAGGGTGTGGTCGGTATATTACCGAAATTGGAGATGGTAACGATAACGGAAACGGAAACACATACCACTGTCCTCTATAACCGGAAACAGAAACGAAAACGAAAATTATCGTCTGGTATTGAATTCGGGTAATAGCTATTACTGATGTGCGATGACATCGCAGTGACTTTTCATTTTATTTTTGTATTTTGATGACTTCATTCCCTGTAATGCTCTAAATGCTACACGGCAGCATGGAAACAAACCGCAATATTGGATATCGAAGGTGCATCCAGAGCCGCAGTAACGGGGGTGCGAGAGGGGCAGCCGCCCCGGGCGACCTCGCCAGAGAGGGCACCGAAGTGCAGGCACCGGCAAGATGGTTGAACAGTATAAAGCGGAAATGAAGAGAATGTGAATTTACGATCTGGGCAGTGCAAGTAAGCGTTTTCTTGACTTTGTTTACAGGGTTTCTGACGTCAGCGGACGAGAAGGGGGGGGGGGGGGGCGGGGATCTTCACAATTGCCATGCCCTGGGCTCAAACTCGCCTCGCGACGGCACTGGGTGCATCACTCGCTTACCTACTCGTGACATTACCTACCCACATGACATCAAGACATGAGAGTTACACAACGTAGACTCCACGCACTGCACTCCACCATAGCACGACGATGACAGCATATGATTCTTTTTATTTTTTACTTTCTTCATTTCACCGTGGCTATGGCAGTATTGTTTACTTCTGAGAGCGTCCGCCTGTGAATGCGACATCAAACGAAGGTTACGCCCATCGTGGTTGCTGGACTCAGAGTGACTGAAGACAGAAGGCTGACTGAAGACATGTTCCTACACTTCTTTAAAAATCTTGCAAGATGTGCGCGTCCCAACGACGTAAAATTACTTGTGTAGTGTGTATGCGTGACACCGAAGCAGCACTTGGGCAAAACAGGGTGCTGACAGAGCCGGACGGGCTGTCCTCCCGCAGCTCTGTAACAGCCGTTCCATCACAGGAAACAGTAAGGGAAACGCACCGGAAACGAAATTAAAAGCTGGTATCAGAAACGGATAACGGAAACGAAAATGAAAACGGTAACGTAAATACGTCCGTTATCCTTCCCTGCCGCTAGGTGTGCCTTGCTTTGATGTTCCACTGTGTTGTTTCTCAAGAAATAGCACAATCTCTCAGTACAAAGGTGTACAGTCAAACTGCATAACCACAAAGTGCAGAAATGCAGCCTGTGCAATAATTTTTCATAGCTTTATCATTTGTGTAAACCACGAGAATTAGTCGAGGCAGGCCACAAATATGGACGGTACAAACATGTAAGCCTCGAATGCTTCGTTGCTTGAATTATCGTCTGTATTTCAGGATGTCTGCAGTCCAGAACAGCATGGAAGACTGAGAATAGTCTGAGAACTATTGCATGACTGATAAACTAAAAAAAATGTCAAGAAAGCGGTGAAGAGCTGCTGAAGTAAAAATTCACTAAATAAGTTCACACAATGGTACAGTGGCAATTATCTTTCTCATGGCATCACACAACCCTCTTATGTCATTTCACAGTCAAAGTTGAGTGATCTGTGTCAGAGTGCAGTGATAACTGTAACTGCATCACTATGCAAGTTCTTTCTGAATAAGAAGCCTAAATTAAAAACCTGAATAAGGAGTGAATTCACAGAGTGTAGTGCATGATGCAGTCGTCCGTGTCGTCGTTCTTCTGTCCGAGCACTTTGTTGTCTACACACCATGAAATCGTACCAACTACCCCGCCTTCATACGTTTGTTTAGTGCATGATGTGCTGTTGGCAGCCGTATTATAGTATGGCATGAGCTGTGGGGAGTTTTTAGGCATTGGTGGTGGTAATGGTTTGGCATGCAATGGTGCGATGATAATCCTTGTGAAATTGTTTACAATGCCAGTTTGGAGTAGAGAGAGAAGCTTGTATGAAGAAAGAATGAACATGGAAAAATAGATATGTCCCCAACCAGGTGTGTAAAAGTGTTTCCTGAATAATATAGGGCTTTGAACAAATAAGCACAATGAAATTATTGAACAAAATGGCAGCACAGGCTTGTTTGTAGCTGATGTTGCAGCTGTTGTGTTTTCTTTGGTCCATTCCTGTTTGCTCCATCCTTGAAACACCACTATTGAAACCGGTATAAGACCTCCTTCTTTATGAGATATTTGGTTCATTTTAACATCTATATTTTGTGTACATGGTCTCCATAAACTACAAATTCTGAACACCTCGGATGCAATGTGATGGCGTTAAAGTGTGCCCGTTTATTTTAGCAATTATTACGTCTGTGATGTCAAGTGCATCATATCAAATGATAACTACGCTCATAACTGTAAGGACAAGTATACAGGGTGTCTTTTTTTAGGCGATACAGATTTGTCAAAAAACTATAATGCCTATAGACATGCTGTTTTCACTTCTATCATCTCTGGGCCGGCTGACGTTCTTGGCCATATGTTGCTCGACCGTCAAATGACTAATTGCCTAAAAATCGTTAATTAACTTTTTAATTATAAAAGCTACGAAGTTGTCCCAATGAGAATATATGTTCCTTTCAGTGACCTGATATCGTAGCCGTTTTCAGAACAAAAATCCGTTCGGTAGATCGTCCGCAAAAAATTCGTGAAGGAACACCATTTTTTTCTTTATTTGGTTCATTGCGCATCTTCGGAGACGCGTCTTTCCTTCACCCCTGATGTGAGATGGTGAAGGAGCCTCATGCGTCGGAGATGCCGCCACAGTGCCGCCTCATGCGTCGAAAAAAAAAAAAAAATTGGAACCCGAGAAAGGGACAGAAGAGGGACGACACAACACGTTCTCGACACGTTCCCTCCTCTGTCCCCTTCACGGGTTCCAAATTTTTTTTTTCACCATGTACCAGCTGGCCTGCACCCTTGCCTTTTTGTCATGCGTCGAAGATGAGCTTTAACTTGCGGAAACAGACAAAAACACATGTATCGGGTGACGCTATCAGAACTGCCCTTATATTCCCAAGCAGCACAATGTACTGAAAGTCGAGTGCAATAGGGGTGGAGGGTATGTGTCTTATCGATGTTCCTTAGCTTCCCGAGTCTGTTCAAGGCCTTCCACCTACCCGTCCACCCCTATTGCACCCGACTTTCAGTACATTTTGCTGCTTGGGAATTGTGTTGAATTTTCTGTTCAACTTTTTCCAGGACGCAATCTCTTTCACCCTCTCACATTGGGGCAAACGAAAGACGGGTCTCCGAAGATGCGCAATGAACAAAATAAAGAAAAAAATTGTGTTCCATCACGAATTTTTTGCGGACGATCTACCTAACGGATTTTTGCTCTGAAAACGGCTACGATATCAGGTCACCGAAAGGAACAGATGTTCTCATTGGGACAACTTCGTAGCTTTTATATTTAAAAAGTTAATTAACGATTTTGAGGTAATCCGTCATTTGACGGTCGAGCAACATATGGCCAAGAACGCCCGCCGGCCCAGAGATGATAGAGGTGAAAACAGCATGTCTATATAGTTCTTATAGTTTTTTTATGAAAAATCTGTATCGCTTAAGAAAAGGCACCCTGTATACATTAGGTATGTTCCCATTGTGTGAAGTTTCATTTGAGCAAGAGACAGTCACAACGTAATGATGAATCTTTGTTGGGTGAACAGAACAATCAATTTAGTGCTTAATGATTTGTAAAATAATCTTATATCCTGAAATGCAGAAATAAAATAGGTCAGAGTTAAGCACAGCGCCGCACTGACAGGGGGTCACGACACCTGTTGTGTGTTCAGCCAGACACCACGTTCTGTCTGGGTAAAAGCCCTGTACCAAGTCTTTATTGCTCTTAAGTAGGTTTACACGTGCACGTGTCCTTCATACAATCACGCTCTCTTTGCGATAAGAGATAAGCCACGAGGATGCACAGATCCACGCACAGATAGCAGTACACTACATCTCCCCTACAAAAGACAGTTATTCTAAATTCGAAAAAGCATAAACTTGAAAAAGCATAAACATAAATAAACTTGAAGTAAGAAACTTAGTTCCAGGAACAAACTGTCAATCTCTTCTAATTTTCTCGGCATAGTAAGAGGCAACGCCAAGCCACAGAAACAACTAACAACACTACCTACACAATACCATTCCTAAATGCCACTTAAAGCACAGTTACAAATTAAAGCGTCGCGGGGTCCTTATCACTCGACCAAACCTTGAGACTCTCACCGGCCTGGTGCCTTCCTCTCGTCCAACTGGTGTACCTCGGGAGTGAAACATTCGCTCGTTGTCACCGTTATTGTGTTGACTACTTTCCTCCTCCCCAGCTGTTGCTACAGGCGGCAAAAATCGGTCCTCTGTCACACCAGCACTTGAAGAGCTCAGAGACGCTTGTTCCTCATCTGTCTCGTAGGCAACCAAATGCCGCCGATTTCTCTCTATCACTCCGCTGTCTATTACCACTGAATACGAACGAGGTCGGTGCGCAGGGCTCAGGACCGTTCCACTGCGTTTAATGTCTGTCACCCAGACTACTTGTCCAGGTCCTAAGGGCCGAAGTGATCGCACTCGGTGCCGGCGATTGTAGTCCTCCGACTGCCGCTGCTTACATCTCTTCTCAGACTGTTTCCACCTTCTCCATGGTGGCCATCTAGGACGAAGCTTGTTTTGTAGTGTGGGCAAACGCGTTCTCAACTTTCGGCTCATCAGCACTTGAGCTGGACTGAATCCATTGGCGCCTGCTGTGTCCCTGTGAACCATTAACGCCAGAAAGGGGTCACTGGATTTCCACATCAAGTGTTTCACTGTCCTAACCATGCGTTCCACCTCCCCGTTAGATTGCGGGTATCGAGGACTGCTGGTAATATGTTCAAATCCATAAGCGCACGCAAAGCTACGGAATTCTCTTGAACCAAACTGTGAGCCGTTATCACTTCGGACCACTTCTGGGATTCCGAACCGTGCGAAAACGCTCTTGCACGCGTTGACCACCGCCTCTGCAGATGTGTTGTTAAGAGCCAGCACCTCTGGAAACCTGGACGTATAGCCCACCATGAGAAGGTATTCTTGACCTTTGAAGTGGAATAGATCTATTCCCACCATTTTTCACGGTTGGTCTGGCGTTATGGTAGCGTCACAGGGTTCCCTAGGAAGCACTCTTGTGCCTGCACATGCCTCACAGTTAGATACAAGTGTCTGAATATGGTTGTTAATACACGGCCACCACACGGCATCTTGTGCTCGCGATTTGCAGCGTACGATGCCTTGATGGCCTTCGTGTAACAGCAAAAGCGCCTTCTTCTGAAGTGCTGCCGGCACCACCAACCTATGACCTTTTAGCAAAATATCATCCACAACGCTCAAGTCATCTCGATAAGTGCAAAATTTCCTAAGGTGCACTGGCACGTTTTTCTGCTGCGGCCAACCCTTTTCAACATATTCCCTCACTGATACACATTCGCCATCCACCTTTTGTGCATCCCTCACTTCTTGCAAACTCAGCGGCAGGACCTGGTGCACTATATTCAGTACCTCCTTCTCGCAAAGTTCTATGGGTTCCACGGACCTCATCCAAGGTACATCCACCGGCACTCGTGAAAGTGTATCCGCAGTTGCCAGTAGTTTGCCTGGAACATGCAGAATGTCATACTGGTATCTCATGAGCTTCATTCGGAAACGCTGTATTCTCGGTGGCAATACATCCAACCCCTTAGTTCCAAACAATTCCAACAATGGCCGGGGGTCAGTTTCTAACGAGAAATGTAGTCCTCGCACGTACGGTATTTTCACGCGTATTAGCCGCGGCTTATGCGAGATTTTTTGTTTTCACGGACGCTCTGCGGCTTATGCGCGGGTGCGGCTTATCTGATGACTATCTTTCCCTGGTATTTTCCCAATACCCTGGATGAAACGGAAGGGCAGACAGTGCGTCATGTTTTTCGGAACAGGACCGCCCTGCCATTGCACGAACAATACCGAACAGGGACGAGTCCATATTCGAGTGGTCTGACCTTCGGGGTACATTCCCCGACGCAGCTTTAACAAAAGGGGTGACAGTGAATCATGTCTTCTGGAACATGTCTTAGTGAGCCGCTCTGTAATATTTCTGATGTTAGCCTTTTTTTTTTGTCGAATAAATGATACCCGTTTTCATAGCGATAAAGTCTCTACTGATTTTGTATGTGCATCACTGGTTTAGCGCACAAAGCAGTCGCGTCGTATTAGCCGCGGCTTATCTGCGAGAGCGGCTTATCTGCAAAAAATTTTCAAAATGTATCTAAAAACGAGTCCTGCGGCTTATCTGCGGTGCGGCTAATACGCGTGAAAATACGGTACTCATCAAAACGCATAACCGCCCATGCTGCCGCCAAGGCTTCCTTTTCCAGCTGGCTATACCTCTGTTCGGTCTCTGTTAATGACCTTGATGCGTAAGCGACCGGTAGGCGGTCTCCGGACGGCTGTTGCTGAATCAACACTGCTCCTAGCCCATATGAACTAGCATCGGCTGAAACAGTCGTTGGGTATTCCGGGTGGTACTTAGCGACGCCCTGTCCCGACGTTAATAGGACTTTTAACTCTTCGAAGGCGTGCTGTTGTTCCGGTCCCCACATCCATGCGACGCCTTTTCCCAATAAAGCTCTGATTGGCGCAGTTTCTTGGGAAACATTCGGTAAAAACCTTCCTACATGGTTCACCATGCCTAAAAATCTTCGAACGGCACTCACGTCCTGGGGTGGGGCCATCTCTGTAATAGCTTGCACTTTTGAAGGATCCGGATAAATTCCGTCTGGCTCTACCAAGACTCCCAAAAATGTTACGGTCGTTACACCGAACTCGCATTTGTCCCTGTTAAGCGTCACTCCTGCTCTTTCCAAGCGATCAAGCACTTGCTTCAACCTTTCGTCGTGCTGACGTTTATCTGCTCCAAAAACAAGAACGTCATCTATCATGTTAACCACGCCTTCTTGCCCTTCCAAAATTCGGGAAATCTGCCGTTGGAAATATTCTGGGGCTGATGTCAACCCAAACGGCAAACGTTGATAACAGTATCGCCCCGCAGGCGTGATAAAAGTCGTCAGTTCTTGGCTTTCTTTTGCCAGCCGAACCTGGTGAAAACCAGATATTGCATCTAGCTTGGAAAACACTTTAGCTTCTCCTAATTGTCCAACTACTTGGTCTACCGTTAGTAATATTTGACGTTCCCGCAAGACCGACTGATTGAGCTTCGTGAGGTCCACACAAATCCGATATTTTCCCGATGGCTTCGGAACTACCACCATGCCCGCACACCACGGGGTTGGGTCATTCACACGCCGAATAACGCCTTCTTTTTTCCAGCCTGTCTAATTCTTCTTTAACTGCTTTCTACAATGGGATGGGTACTCTTCTAGGCACAGAAAGGGAGAAGGGGACCGCGTTCGGTTTGAGCCGTATTGTATACTCCTCGTGTAGCGTACCAAGGCCCTCAAATAACTTACTTTTCGCCGCCGACACACCTTCGACGAACTTGACCACGCCGAGAGCTTCTATGGCCGGAAGTCCCAAAAGTGGCGTCGACAGTGAAGACAAGACGTACACCCTCTGCTGCGCTGTCCTATCCTTCCAGGTAAGCGTCGCCGAAAAGGAGCCACGAATCTGAAGCGCCTGACCTCCGGGGCCCGTAAGGCTGACATCTTCTGGATCCAAGAGCTCAGGCACCCACGGGAGGTCATCTGGTACTGCCGTAACTTCCGCTCCTGAGTCTATCTTAAACCGGACCCAGTGTCGGTTAACTGCTAGTCTAGTGAACCTTGCTCTGTCCGTACGGTCCTCCACCTCTTCTAAATGAAGCGTATCCAATGTTGCGTTCTTAGACTTCTTCCTAGCCCGGCACACCTCGCGAAAGTGTCCCATCTTTTTACAATAATGGCATACCGCTCTCCTCGCAGGGCAGTCCAGCCATCGATGTTGTCCACGTCCACAATATTGGCATGACCCTTCTCGCTTCCTCTCTCCCGGTAACCTTGTAACGTCTGTAGCATCTATGTTAAGCACATTTGGTTCCTCGTGGCGGCTCTGGCCTTGGTTTTCCCTTGCTCGCTTCTCTTTTTCAGCGTCTTCGTACTGACGTGCTTGAATCAGGGCTTCCGCCAGCGTCAGCTTTGGGATGCGACACAATAGATCCGACAGTGGAGAGTCCCGCAGCCCGACAACAAATCGGTCCCGCACCAGCCGCTCTTGCACCTCAGCTGAGCGATAATTGCATTTCTTCACCATGTTTTTTTTTTTTTTTGATTGCGTGTTAGCGCCGCGAAGCAACTGTGGCTATGAGCGACGTACAGATGTGGACAGACGGAGAGAGGATAGCAGGAAGGAGTGGGGGACAGGGGGGTTAGTATGCGTCCTGGGCCGACTTTCAGGGGGAACTGTGCCGACATTCGTCTGGAAAGTCTTCGGAAAACCCAGGGAAAACCTCAGACAGCACAGCCGGCGGTAGGATTCGAACCCACCACCTCCCAGTCTAGAGCACGACCTTGGTTACCACCAACGAGCGGACGCCTTAGCCCACTCGGCCATGCCGCTGGTTCCACCATGTTACACAGTGCCGTATAAAATTCGTCCACCGTTTCTTCTGCCGCCTGGGCTCTTCTATGAAAGCGAGCGCTCTCATAAACTTCATTGACTGGATGAATGAAATAGTCGTCCAAAGTACTCTTCACTTGCTGAAACGTTTTCGGTACTCCCTCTTCTTTACAAGTCGACACAAGGATTGTTCTCGCTTTGGGGCCCATGCAATAAAGGAGTGTCCGTACCTTGACTTCTTCCTGCGCCTGATATAATCCAGCCGCGAACATATAATCCTCAAAACACTGAATCCACGATGGCCACTCTCCGGAGTTACTGAAGTCGAAAGGCGGCGGCGGGAGAAGGGCCGCGGCACCGGGAACGCTGAAGCAGCCGGTCCCACTGGTAGAAGACATAGCAGCCCCCTCCTCGTTGTCAGGCATGCTATCAGTAGTCGTAGTTACTTCAACCGAAGCAGAGCGAGGCACGTAGCGTTTGGGGCCACCACTTCTGACACCATGTTGTGTGTTCAGCCAGACACCACGTTCTATCTGGGTAAAAGTCCCGTACCAAGTCTTTATTGCTCTTAAGTAGGTTTACACGTGCACGTGTCCTCCATACAATCACGCTCTCTTTGCGATAAGACATAAGCCACGAGGATGCACAGATCCACGCACAGATAGCAGTACACTACAACACCGGCAACTTCCACGCTCACAAGCAGGGACGCCCTGGGTAACATGACGAAAACAGCGCACACATATACACACACAGGACGATGACGTAAACAATGCCACCCTGAGTACGTTCTCCGCATGAGTCGCGCTCCAAAGAAACACAACCAGAGATGCTCTAACGCGTTGCAGATTTGTGGCACGTTAAAAGCAGGACTCGAAACCGTTATTTTTGGGGGTTCGGTTCAAGTTACGGTTGAAGGTTATCGGTCCGGTTCGGGTTCAGCGCAACCAAAATAACGGTTTGAACCGATATTAATCTGTTCGAACCGGCTTACGTGTGCTATGCTAATCAGTGTACCACATGTGAGCGTTAACATCACGTTCCGGCGATCGCTTGCTCCTCCTTCCTTCCTCTTACTCCTTCGCCTTTACACTTCATAGGTACAAAGAACCATGCATTTCACAGCAGATCATCCTTTACTGTACCGAAAAGTATTGGGAAATGGCGCACAACATGCCATTGAACTCCAAAAAGCTATCGCCAATTTCTAAAGAGAAAAAGAGAAGTCGCGTTTCTTGGTTCGACGGTCGGCGTTTAGCTGGTGCCAGAGCTCGACGCTTTGCACCATGCGCCAACCTCGTGACACGTTTGCGGTGGTCGCTGGTTGTCCGCGTTGCTTGTGGATGTCACTGTGAACTATTAATATATAAAGAGTGATATTAAACGGTAGGTTAGATGTAGGTAAGGTAAAATTTACGTCGCCTTCGCACTGCGACGCTGAATGAAAGGAAGTAGCCGAGGCAACAATGCGAAGTGTAGCTGTCGTGTAGCACATCTTTTTTTACACCTCGAGTCAGAAAAACGTACAGGGATGTCGTGAACCTTTTGGAGGTGAGGCTGTAGGAGGTGCATGGACTCACCACTTCTTGGTTTATCAATTTGTTATATCCGCTCTATGTATTCGGTAAGATTCCGAGCGATGCAGGGAGCTTGTGGGCGACAGTCGAGTGGGAAGGCATTTTTAACGTCTGCCGAACCGGTTACTGCATCATATTTTTTCGGTTCAGTTCCGGTTCGTTGAAGGGGAGAGAAAAAATGTTTACGGTTCGGTTCGGGTTCGGTTCGACAAAAAATTACGTTTTTTTTGCGGTTTTCGGTTACGGTTCAGTTCCGGTTTCGACCCCTGGCTAAAAGTACCATGTCGATTTCTTGAAGCTATAACACCGTAAAAGTTATGCGTGTGGGAGTCCCATGCAGGATAAGGTCACCCTTGCATCAGTGTTCCTTCTGTTCACATAGCCTACAGTGAACAAGCACTTGCACACACGCTCCGAACATGACATCAGGCTCGAAAGTGTATAAAAGACGCTGCTGAGTGCCCCATCAATCGAGAAGCTATCTTGATCGTTGCATGTCATCACACAGGTCGCACAACAGACGATAAAAAAGCGATGGACGATGCGGATGAAGTTATTATACGCAACCACAATCGACGACCGAATACCGACAAAAGCACAACGATCACGTACAGAGGATCAACCGCCGATTACCGACACCCTGATCCGCAACCACCTGCAGCAGCGCCAGCGCCGCCTGAACTTTTCTTCCGTTAACAACCTCATAATCAAAAAGCAAATGGGAGCCTTCCTCTTCGCAGTCCTGTCGTCTGCTACTTTCTCCCTCCCCTCAACCATCTCGTGACAATGTGAATAATGCGCATGCGTTGTGGTCCACCCTTTGGACAGCTCTTCATAGCCGGAGAGATCATGTGATCGATTTAAACCCGACGTCACTAAAACAATGGTTGAAGTCGGCTGTTGAATACAGGTATTGAAGAACGGTTATTTTTCTGTGTGTACTATGGTTTCCACATGATACTATATTGCCGGCACCGCTATTGTTTTATTGGATAATTAGAAATTTATAATTCAAGCAACTCGAAAAGGAAGATACTTCAAAAAAATAATTGATATGCGAAAATATTGCTTTCTGTAGTCGAAAGTTTATAAAACGGAGCATAATGAAAGCTAAAATAGACAGTACAAATGAGGAAGACGTTGTGAGCGCGCGATATCGTTCTCCTGTCGTCGCTTGGCAGCTTGCGGCAGCTGCTCCGTAGGGTGTCCGGGAAGACCAGCACAGCAGGCAGGCCATGAAAGCAGCGACCTTCCCACTTCTGTTTCTGGCCTGTTGCTTCCTGCTGGGTGGTACCGACGGTGGACGCTCTCAACGACGGCGCCATAGGAGCAAATCCGCGATACAAGGACGTCGAAGAAGGTCCGTCGTCTGGGAAAACCTTGCGGGGGACACGGCTTTGGTACAGGACAAAATGCTCAGTCCCAGTCAGCTTGACGGATACCGTATTGCTGAAGACTGGTTCTTGGATAAAGTGCTCCCGAGGGTTCAAAGAGCGAATCGTCGCCTCTTTGAAAACCGCCTACCAAGCCATTCCGCCGTAAAGCGACAGAGGGAAGAATACTGGGAAGTGGCGCCTAGGCAACCCGCAGGGTGCGTGAAAATTACTACGACTCGGAGGACCACAACCACTACTACCACAACGTGCAAACCAACGACGACAACGTGTAAACCGCCAACTACGACAACGTGCAAACCGCCAACTACGACAACGTGTAAGCCTATACGGACAACGACCTGCAAACCTCCAACCACAACGTGCAAGCCAAAACCGACGACGACGACCTGCAAGGTTCCGACAACGACAACATGCCCTCCTCATATGGTTCCTCGTGAAAGAGTCGAAAACGTGGACTATCCAATATACGTGCGGCATGGTCAACGGTATCTATAAATAGTTGGCTTAGGTTATTCGGTATGGTTAATAAATTGGAGTGGTGTTATATGAAAAAGTGTGCAGTGGAATGAACGCTACCGTTGCAAATGGCTCGGTTTTTATCTGTCACAACATCTTTCCTCTTATGCTTCCACCTGGCCACCTGTAAGGTATGCAGATCGACGTCAGAAGTAGTTGCAGTAAGACGAATGTGACCATATTCCTTCGTCCCTAAGGCGGGCCACAAGCGAGGTTGGTGGTGGGGTGTTGCAGATCAAATATTTCGCCGGTTCCCAATGCGGTTACGTTTGTTTGACTTACTGGTGAAGCGTGTTCAGCTGAGCACTAAGGGGACAATGTATTTGGTGTGCGGGAGTACCGAGCACAAGTATTGTCCAGAGTGTATTCTGTCATTTGTTTCGTTTCAGTCCGCGCAAGTCAACCCTCAGCAGTTTGCAAATTTCGTACTGCAGAGAGCATGCATTAAATACTTTGACCAGAATATTTTGTTTTCTGTGCCCTCATACTTGAACGGAAAATCTCTCCCCGAACGCGCTGAATCTCTGAACTTGCACCTCCATTTCGTCATTATCGTCAGCGTCATGATGATTGATCAAGACCGTCCTCCTTCCACCGACGCAGTTTGATGAGCAAAGCTTGCGCGGGCTATCTTTCCTTTCCAGGAAGTACTGTCAAAGGGATGGCTTGTTAGCAAACACGTCATAACATTCCATTGGCTAGATTGTGGAAAAATGTGAGCCGGAAGACGGCAGTGAGAGTAGGAAACCCTTCTTTATTGTCGTTGGGGGTCGTTCCAGCCAAAACCGGGACAAAACACTGTCCCCAAGCAGGTTCGTGGGACAGCGGAAGCACGATCGCAAAACCGACTTCGAGGTACACTTCAAGGCATGCTATCGGTGGTGGTGGTGGTGGGGATGGAACTGCAGATATCTGGGCACAGTTCCCCTAGAAGTCGGCCCAGGACGCACATTTCCCCAGGGCGTCAGTCGTGACGTTGCCCACATACGTGAGGCCGACAACGGCAAGCCCTTTCAACATCACCACCACCACCACCGCAGATATCTGGGAGCTCTTAGTGAACGCATTAGGGACAAGCAAGTAAGCTTGGCTCTGGTACGTAACATTCGCTTCCCTAAATTAACTTCGTCATGCTCGACATATCCATCAGTTCGACTTCTGAAGAATCAACCACATGTTAGAAAGTGATCAATATAATATTTGTTCTATACTTCGGTGAACATTACTTTATCTTCTGAAAGAGCCAGTTTTTTCAGCATTTATACGTATTTCGCTAATGTCTTTTCAGCAACGCACATACGACACCCAAATCCACCAGTATCTTATCTTAATTACGTTTTGAAGTGTTTCATACTGTACCCTAATTACTTTCATTTCCAAGTATGTGTACTGTATTTTAATTACGTTCTGCCTTGAGTATTTAGTATCGTATTTTAAAATTTTTATTTTTATTTTTTTTATTATTAAAATTTTTATTTTTATACATTTTTACTGTAACTTGTACTCCTCTGAATTTGGTCATTGGTGACTTGGCTATTTTCTGACTACTTTGCGGGTACTTCACCGCGCTACATTCCTGAGATTCCTGCATACCTATATCGAGATAGTTTACTTCATCGTGGCACTACATCAAAGTAATTTGAGTACATTTACGCGTAAGGTGTTTCAGCCTGTGGAAAACAGGACAACACAGAGCATGGGGTGATGATGTTTATTGCCACTAAGAAACAGGAATGAATGAACCTGACGTGGGTCACGTGATGGGGAAGATAGGGGAATGTGACGTATATCGCGTGGGATGCGATCTTATCTTCTTCGTTGAAAGCATTGGCTCTATCTGACAGTCAAGTTGTTGAATACGCATTTTCCAGTTTTGTAGACGGTCCGTCCTTTCTTTGAAGTATTTAAAGTCATGACGTTCTTCTGCAGTTCTTCGTCGTTCTAGATCTTTCATTAACGCCATACGCTCGTACAAAGCTGCTTTGATTGATCAGTTGAACGCCGTCGATTTCGTTCGTTCAGACTGCTGTCAGCGCCCGCTGCAGTCCTCTCAGTTAGGCCTGTACAGTCCCTCAGGGACGTTCAAAGGAAGGTTCGGTATATCCCGGGTTTCGGCACCACCTTGTAGAAGAGAGTACAACGGAGAAACAGAGGTGACAATGTTTAATGGAAGGTCCAGAGAACAATAGTGAGTTTTAGTGTACCGTTGATAATGTTATCGTGCCTATCGGAACCAATCGCAGTGGTGCGTGACTCAGAACCTTATCCATTGATTGGTTCAGGTTGATACGGTCCGACGCCAGCCACGTTATCAACGGTCTGCTAAACGTCTCTAATGTGTGAAGGACGAGGTGGCGTCGCTGTCCTCATCAGGAAAGGTTTAACACAGCCTATTTGTGTGGCGACAGGCTGCACGTAATGGCAAAAGGGCAAGGGTGCAGGCCAGCTGGTACATGGTGAAAAAATTTTGGAACCCGAGAAAGGGACAGAGGAGGGACGACACGACACGCTCTCGAGGGAACGTGCCGCAGGGAAGGTCTACTGATAATTTCGATCACGTGTGGTTCTTTGTCACGTGTGTCAATCACGTGTGTTCTTCCATAAATGTCCTTTAGACGTCTCCAGAGTATGCATAGGCATGGATATTTGATATGTCTAGTAGATATCCATATATCGAAACTGCGCTGAAAGGACGTATTATAGATCAACATCGAATGCTTGACCAAATCATGTTGCTGGTATGTTGTATGGATGTCCAGGCTGGATTTTGTACCATCTAAAGGATGTACCTCTGAACCAAAGGAATCTCCACTGGATGTCCTGGCATATAACCTGGCAGTGTATACCTGGTAGCTCATGCAACCCCATATAAAGTACGCCACTTCAATGGGTCAGGACTCCACTAGTGCGACAAGTACCGCGAACTTGGATTACGTTGTACTTTTATAAAATTCCAAGATAGAGGATGAGGAGGTTTTAGAGAGAGCCTATTAACTGAAATGGTTGAGGTATCTTGTCTTAAATAGTAATCTCTAGTCTGCATCGTAGTACAGCATCTTCATTATCACATACCGACGTAACCTCAAGGAATTGTTGGCCGCGTTTCAGATTCAAATTATTATCATGTGATACCTGCGAAAAGCTTAAAAGATGAAACAGAGCCGGTCCCAGGCACATTTCAAAATGAGTCAAAGGGAAAGTATCAGAAGGATCAGCATCGAAAAGAGGCGGGAGATTATCGGACTCTCCCAGGCTGGAGTGTCCCAGCGCGCCATTGCTCAGCGAATCGGCTGTTGTCTATCTTCGGTCAACCACATCATTCAAGCATAGAGAGACGAAAATCGAATTGAAGATGCTCCCCGAAGCGGTAGGCCATCGTCGAAGATGACAGGGCCATTATAGGAGCCACTTGCGCGAATCCTTTTTTCACGGCGGTGGATATAAAGCGGGAACTCGACCTAAGCGTGTCTGCAAATACTCTAAGGCGACGACTCAAGTTTCTGGGTCTGGAGTCTGGCGTTGCCGTGCAGAAGCCGCTGCTCACTGCGGATCACACGGTAGCTAGATTACAGTTCGCCATTCGACACCAGCACTGGGACGTTGCAGAATGGGGAAACGTCGTGTTTAGTGACGAAGCGGCGTTCAGCACTCTATGGTCACAAACAAGACGGGTATGGCGGCCCCCGAAGTCCAGGTATATAATCTCTCATTGCTCTCACAGAGAACTTAGCCCCTTTTTGTAACACTGTCTATTTTGTCACAAAGGTACATGGCCCAGTACCTGTACCGGGTACTATCAAGTGGCCGCCAGACCGTTACCGTGTGGGGCTCCTGTCCTACCAGGGGCTCGGGCCACTTATACGCCTTGATGGGCGCTTCAACACTGCGCTCTACAGTGAAGTCATCGAGAGCTCCCTGCTGCCGTACGTGCTTGGCGGACCGTTCCCCGACGGCTGTTTTCTTTATCAGCACGACGGCAGCTCTATTCACATGTCCAAGAAAACCCAGGACCGCCTGCAGAACTTGTGCATTCAGCAGCTCCCCTGGCCTGCGAAAAGCCCGGATTTAAACCTAACAGAAAATATCTGGGGCATCCTCAAGTACCGCATGATGAGTCAGCGCATACGCATCAGAAGCAAGGAGACACTGTGGGAAACCGTATTAGCGGAATGGACAGCTCTCCGGAGTGATATCGGCCTCATTCACCGCCTCTACGAGTCTCTGCCACGACGGACGGCTGCAGTCATTGCGGCAGAAGGCGCCGTAACAAAATATTAGGCCGTTGTAAACTGGGTAGCCCTCACTTTGCCGTTTTTCTGTTCCCTTTTTTCTTTTTTTCTGTTCAGAAATTAAGTGCACTCAATTTGCTTTTCATTTTATATATCATTCTCATTCTTTTCATTTTGCAATAAAAGCTGATTGTGAACTGAAAGTCACTCTGGATTATCAATCCTTATCATATCTACAGCATAGAACTCCCTAGCATCCTTGCGAGACAGATGAATAGCACTAAATTTTCCCAACACACTCAATACCAAAACAGCCGCAGTACGTCGTTTAAAGCACGGCGGCCTACCGCCACCCCTCCGAACGAGTGAGCTCTCCCGCTTCCGACCGCCGCTAGTGTGTCGTCCCGAGGAAAAAATACGCCGCTCGCGTGTTCCGTAAACTTTTGTTCCAACCTGTACATTAGATATCTGTAACTTTAGTATACTGCACGTTCTATGGACCTCCACCTGTTCCAACGTACTCAGTGTACGGATGATGGATATCGACCGGACATTACTTTTGGACTGAGCTATTTGGATTTTCCTGGTACGTCGAAAAGATGTTTGTGGTTTATTGGGCGACCACGGGGACGTAAGAAGACCAGTTTCACCCGACGCCTCTCGGAGAAACCATGCTCCCTACCCTAATTCCTCGAACCTTTCGTGGCCGCGCTGAGGCGTACGCGTGCCATGGTAGGTAGAGTAGTACAGTGACTCTAAAGGCGCAGATATAGTCCGACGTTTTTGGCGTCGCAGCCAGCGACAGCCGAAGTCGGACACGTCACGTCAAGCCGGCCAGGAAATATGCGTTTATAGTCAGACGCGCGTCAGCAACGGCCGGCGGCCGTGGCGCATGCGCAAGGTCGCAGAAGCTGTCTGCTACCTTTCCCGCGGTTTCCGACAGTTGCGGCCTTTCGCGCGTATTGCGTGTTTTCGTAATAATTTGCTCTTGAAATGGTGTGGACGTATCCAGCGCGGCGAAAAATCACTACAGCATTGCTGCTGCGTCGTCTACGACGGAGACGGAAGCGGACTATGTACATCCGAGAGATATTCGACAAGCGGCCTTACATTGGGCAGTACCACAACCTCGTACAGGAGCTGCGGCAAGTGGATCCAGAATACCATTTCAAGTATTTCAGGTAATAATTGAAAGCATGCTTTCATAATAATAACAACAATAACAATAATACTACTAATAATAATAATTATAACAATAATAAGAATTTATTTTTGATCAGGCGCTCATAAACAACCCTAATATGTTGTTATGCATATTAATATGAATAAGTCCCTGCCTGTGGTTACCCTTATTTACTGCTTTAAAGGATTTGCTAGCTGCTCCTGTTTGAACGCATGTAAAGACCCTCCCTTCCCTGCTGGGGAGTCGTTTTCCTGTGCATTAGTGGTAATTGCCGATTCCTGGGGACATGGTAGGTGCCAAGAACAATCTTCTTTAACGCAGCCAGTGTGTGTTCTTTATGCAGGATGACCAAGGCATCATTCGACCGTTTGTTGGGCCTGGTGTACTACAGGCTGTTGCATCCTCCGAATCATAGAAGACCCATATCTCCTGCGGAGAGACTAGCAGTCACATTGAGGTAAGCCCTTAACGATATTCACCCGAGAAGCCGTTTTGAGTTAAATGGCTTGGATTAAGGCGACTTCTGGAAACTCATATCGTATTTCATTCATGTTCTCGTCATCCCTGCGATTAAATATTTTCGGATTCATATTACACCAGGAGCTATGGCCCGTCTTCTCTAATTCAACACTCGAAATACGCACAAGAACACATAACTGTGAAATAACCCAACGACGATGAACTTACATGAAATAAGGAGAAAATTCAGACTGGTTCTGTGCTTGTTCATTAATTTGCGTTTCGTTCTTTCTCGTGCCAGCCCTGGTATTGTATGGACAACGTTTTTAGCGGTTTTCATACTCATTAACTTTTACAGATTCCTGGCAACCAGCAGTTCCATGCAGGACACCGCCATCAATTACTGTATGCACGTTTCAACCGTGTCCAACATATTGAGCGAGACCCTTGCGGCAATATGGGACTGCCTCTCACCACTCGTGTTAAAACCACCAACAACAGCCGAGTGGGAGAAAATCCGGCAAGTGTACAGCTCTAGGTGGAACTTTCCGAATGTCATTGGAAGTATAGATGGCAAACATTTTGCTATTCGGTGTCCGGACAAAAGCGGCTCTGACTTCTTTAATTACAAAGGGTTCTATTCTAGTGTACTGCTTGCAGTGGCTGATGCAGAATACCGCTTTATCCTAGTTGATGTTGGGGCGCAAGGGCGAGTATCAGATGGTGCGTGTTTCAATGAAAGTGGTATCAAGGAACACTTTGAACGTGGAACGCTTGGACTACCTTCATCAGCCTGTCGGTGGCCTGTTTGTATGGTAGGTGACGCAGCATTCCCCTTGCGACCGTACTTAATGCGGCCATACCCTGGGAGGAACCTAAGCGAAAAAAAAAAAAAAAAAGTATTCAACTACCGGTCGTCGAGAGCAAGACGGTGCATTGAGAACGCATTTGGGATCTTGGTGTCAAGGTGGCGCTCATTTCTGTCTACTGTCACCGGAACGCCGGACTTCCTGACTGACATGGTGAAGGCAGGCGTCTGCCTACACAATTTCTTGATGTTGCAATGGACGCTGCATACTGTCCAGAAGGCTATGCTGATACTGTGTGTGGGGAGATTGTGCAAGAAGGCATTTGGAGACAAACAGTAACACAAGTAGGATGTGAGGGTTCGTCTGGAGCAAACCGCCCAACTTCAGTGGCCATGGCAATCAGAGATGAAATTGCTGGTTATTTCATGTCTCCTGAAGGTTCCCTACCATGGCAGCTAAGGGTTGTTATGAGAAGTTGAAAAGTGGTCTGTGCTTCCTTGGTACTCTGCACAAAACATGTGATACAGAACTGTGATAGATAAAACGACTTTTTGTCAGAACTATTTTATTACCTTACACACTGAACCTCAAACAATGCTGTGTTGTATGCTCAAAGTTTGTGTTAGTACAGGCATCTGTACACCTTCTTTGTTTTTCAGTTTTCTGAAATAAACTACTAGGCACTTATATTTTTTCCGATAATCTACAGCGTTTTGTTTTACGGCTTGCGTGTCAGCAAGAAGCCAACAAGTTGTCTAACTGTGGGATGCATTATTATGAAGCAGACAAAAACTGCATATCACATTTAGTTTGCTGGTACTTTCGTTATTGCTTGGCACTTGCGTAGACACTGAATGCTTTTTTCTTGCATATCAGAAGGGCTTTACAAAAATTAAATGCTGTAGGCTAGACTAGAAACGAGACTAGATATACTGACTAGGTATATAATTCTACACAAGAAAATAACACAAATAGTACATTTGCAGTCATTTGTACAAATAGTAGTAGTCAAAAATAATTCAGGTATATCAAGTATATCAAGTTCAGGTACATCAAGACAAAACACTTTGTTCAGGAAGTGCATATCACATTTGGTTCATTGGCTCTTCTGTTATTGCTTGGTGCTTGTGTAGACACTGACTGCTTTGTTCTTGCATATCAGAAGGGCTTTACAAAAATAAAATGTTGGCTGAATTAGAAAAGAGACTAGATATGCCGTTTTTTTTTAATATTCATTACAAAATTTTATTTCAAGAAAAACTAGTTGCGCAAAATAGATGGCGTTTCAGCAGGTGGTTTATAAGGCCAGACAGACATCCTGTAGGACAGCGCATGCATGTGCTGGATGACTAATTAGCTAAAATTCATTAATTAACTGATATTAGTAAGATTTTTTCTGGGAAATGTGGGATAGCAGAATTGCAGCCAGTCATTATTGAAACCCATTGTCCTTATTAAACAGCCTGAGAAGCAACCATACTTCGAGATATAAATTGCCAAATTCCTCTATGCAAATTAGCCGAAACCAGAACTGAGCAGTATTCAAGCACAGAAACAGCTACAGGCAATCACGGGGAGAGGGCACATGCCTTGGAGCAATGGAGCTGGTTGGAGTAGATGCAAATCTGAGATCGCTCTCCTACCCAGATAAGGTGAAGGGTGCGTGGTTGTTGCGCTCGAAAAGCGAATAGTTGTAGTTTCGGCTCATTTGCATCGCGAAATTTAACATTTTACGTTGCTTCCTGAGTTGTTTAAAGGACGGTGGCTTTGAATAATGATTGGATCCAATCCTGCCATCTCGAATTTCCCCCTCTCCCCTCCAAAAAAAAAAACATCTAATTATGAAGTTAATGAATTTTAGTTAATTAGTAGTACAGTAGATGCAAACACTGCCCTACAGGATATTTCCCTGGCCGTATAACCCACCTGCTAAAACGGCATCTATTTTGCTCTGCCACCTTTTAAGAAAAATTCTGTAACGAATAAAAAACACCTGTATAATCCTACACAAGAAAATAATAAACACAAGACTAACTGCTTCAGGGTTATAAAAAAACTACTAAACTAACTAACTAAAAGCCTTGTTGTCATTTCTACAAAAACAGGTAGTCAAAAATAATTCATTTAACAAGAACACTATAGGTCATACTCCGAAAGTAGCAACATCATTTTTGCTTTGCATTCTGCCGCGGTTGGCTTCGACAGCCTGTCCAAGGTCAGCCCTACAGATAGGGCGAATGCCTCATTCTCCGACATCCTTTTGTCTAGGTGTTTCAGCAGGTCTTGTTCAAAAGTGTCTGATTTTTTTCGCTTGTTCACTCTGTTTTCTGGCAGCTGACCTGCTGGACCGGTGTCTGTTCTCCTCTGTCCGTTGCCATCGTGACGGTTGGTATAAGGGAATCCCCCTGGGTAGACGTTGTGCAGGATGATGTTGATTATCTCGACACCATAGACTCGAAAATGCTTTCTGCAGTGCCGCTGGAATCGTCGTTTCCAGGATTCTCTTCGAGTGTAGATGAGCCATCCAGATTGTATGTTGTCCTCCAGAAAAACAAACAATTTGTCATGTAGCTGCAATGTCAATGAATCACGACGATACTCTTGTCTGTGTCCTGTGTAGCAAGCATTGTTTATACGTAATGGCTGGTGTGCATTCAAGGAAACAAAAATATCACTTGGAAGTAGTGGTCTGGTCATGTTTGCGAAACGATTTGTACCCAGAAAGTGGCAGCAGCAAAATGTAAACTAGACGCGTGAACGTAGTCGACAGAAGCGTCATTGGAAACTCGTCACGGAACGCTATACGGAACATACCTGCACTCAGCACCTCAACAGACGAAACTACTTACTTTCTCGGACGTCCACAGTCTTTATAAAAGGCCATAGCCTCGAAAAATTCCCAGGCACGCCTGGAAACAAACGCATTTCCACTTCGTTTCATCACCTCCATTGCCTTGATCTCTCTGGAGTACCGATCTCTTAGGCGCTTTCACAGCTTATGACATTCTTCAACTAAACAGAGGGAAAGACAAAAGACAGGACAAGATGTGATTAATAGTGCCGCGAGAGACAAACGCCACTCGAAAGAACGCACAAGGTGGTCCGAACAACTTACCTGTGGCGGGGCCACATTGTTGTCTTATTATTTCCCAGGCGTTTCTCTTTCTTTGTGAATCCCTATAGTCCATCCTCTTCGTGTCAAACACACATGGATGTTGTCGTACACCCTCCAGTAGACGCTCTACCACAATATCTGATGGCCCAAGCCGCTCAACTCTCACTTCCGTGCCCGAACTGTAGTCCGCCATTTTGATAAAGCGCGGTGCATTCTGGTCTGACTGCTCGAGCGCGGCCGGTGAAAAATAGGAGATGCTGTATTCTGAGCGGGCGACGTTCTAGCGCGTTGAATTCCGCCGGCCGCGCTAGTGACGGAACTATAAAAGGTGTGATTTTCCCTGGCGTAACGCAACTGTGCTGCGCGCGGACGCACAGCGCAGTTACGTCGGACTATATCTGCGCCTTAATGGTAGGCTACACTCCGCAGCCTCTCGCCTTGACAACGTGCTTGTCAAATTCTATTCCAGCGGTATCTACACACGCAGGAAATTTAATAAATGGACGCGATATTTGCATGTCCAGCAAAGTTTACTTTTACAGCGACAGCTGTTATGGGCTGTATCTCGTGAAGATCCTGTTCTGTACGTGGCATAGGCCTGATGCGCTCAAGTTTGCCCGGCTACGCGAGCGCCCTGTCTCCCCTGGCGCGAGATGAAGTGAAACAATAATGGCACCGTCCCCGCGGTGTTCAGCTCAAGAGCCAACGCGTAACCGACTGAGCTATCCAGGCCAAGACCGAGGCCGCTATAAAGAAGAAACGAGAAAAGGCAGCGAGCTACAGATTGCTGGTTTCCGAGAGTCATGTTGGCTGTGATGTCGTCAGCGGTAGGAGAGCGGTATTGTGCACTTTGGTGTCTGCAGTTTCTTTGCATTGCGTCTCTAGCGCAAACAGCTAGGTACCAAACAACGCCAATTTTGGTATACTTGTGAGCAATGTGACTGGTAGAAACTCATACGGAGGAAAATTTTGTGCTTTTCGGTGGAAAACTGATCAACAAAGCGAATAGCAGCAAGAAGACAAGGATAGGGTAGAAGTAGGCAGGACGACTGCAGAGAAGTAGACAGGACGACTGCAGTACTTCTACCCTGTCCTTGTCTTCTTGCTGCTATTCGTCATCATGAACCTATACCAACTACCCCGGATTGTTCCTATTGTGCAACAAAGCGAGTCGCTACGCGGGCCGAAGTTGTTCTGTATACGTGGCGCGGTTATATCATTGTTCACTCCATTTATGTGTGAATACTGATTAGCCAACCAGGCTGTTTCATAGCTGTCGGTGACTACAAAAAATTCATTCGTAAAACGAATTGTGACGAACACGGGCACCCTCCCTAAGCCATGTACGGTACTCTTCCCCAACAATATCACACTGACGACAGTATCAGCAACAGTTTCGAGACGTGCCTCATCCGTAATCTTTGCATTTTCATTGTTGTTCTTTCTCTTTTTTTCCTCCGTAATAAAACATCGTTTATTCTACGTTTGAGTTGCATTTGCTCTTGTCTTGGGATACGGGCACATTCTTTCTCCCTATCGTCTGCTGGGGACACGAGATAGTGTAAAACCTAAAAAAAGAAAGAAGTTACTGTTGGACACCGATCTGGCGACCTCGATCTAAACCTCATCTCCCCTCACAGAGGCAGTCATGGTAAGAGCATCTTTAATAATCGAAAATAGACTTCTAGTACGTTAATATCCCCAGATAACATCATGGCTGCAAAATAGTTATTGTGGGTAGGCATCGAGGCTGACAAAAGATTACAAATGTAGGCAGGAACTTATATTGTCAATATACAGGGTGTCCCAGCTAAATGCGAACATATTTTTAAAAAATATATATGTATATATCACTCTTTCCGATATGAAACGAATTGCAATATAGCATACGCTGAAGGGCACTCCTTAGGAAAGCATTAGTAAACTCCTAAGGGAATGTCTTAATGAACTTTCAATAATTAATCATAAAAGCTACGAAGTTGTCCCAATGAGAACGTCTGGTCCCTTCGGTCACCTGATACCGGAGCCGTTTCCGGAAAAAAAATCCGTTCAATTGATCATCCGCAAAAAATTCGTGAACGAACGCCATTTTTTCTTTGTTTTGTTCATTGCACATCTTCGGAGATGCGTCTTTCCTTCACGGGCAATGTGACAGGATAACAATGATATGCACGGGGCAAGAAGCGACAATTCAATGTAATTAAACTGATAAGTCAACTATAAGTGGCTATATGCTTGTTCCTCAGAGATTTCTTTTCTTTTTCTTTTTTTTTTTGCATATTGCCAAGGATTTTCCAGCAAATTTTCCTGTTTCCTAGCGCATTTCCACCAAAGCAGAAGCGCACGCAAAAGCGAGGGAGCAGCGACACGTCAGACTGGCGGTGCCTTGTTTGCAAAGGACGGTGGAGCAAAATAGCACCAGGTTCAGTGTGGTTTTATTGCACGTCACGTGAGCTGTGGGCCCAAGGGGGTTCTGTAGGGGCCCACGGCTTAACTTTGTATGCTTGGATTGGAAAACCTAATTTGTATAGTTCATTACCACGGCGTGTCTCAACTTGCCACACACGGTGTCTGGTCTTGCACCGAGGGTTGGGGAGAGGAGGAGGAGTGTCGTTGGGAGGAACCCGAGAGGTCTGCCTGCCTGATTAGGCGGCATGTTTCTCGGGAAGGGAAGGGTGGTGGAGAGGAGGAGAGGAAAGGGTGAAGTGGAAGACCGAGGGGAATCCGCTCGAGGGGAGGATAGCTGCGTCCATGGGCCGACTTCAGGGGAACTGTGCCGGCATACGCCTATTACACATCTGAGGGAAACCCAGGAAAAACCCCAGACGGCACAGCCGGCCCGCGGATTCGAACCGCGGACCTCCCAGTCTCCAAGCGCACGCGTTACCGCTGCGCCACCGGAGCTGGTGCAAGATGAGACAATCTGCATTTTTGAATTTCTTGACCTGTGTTTATTTTAGACTGAATATGTCCGTCCTGCATTTGCGGGTCACAAGCTCTACGCCCCTGAGAATGTGTCTATGGCTAGTTCATTCAAAAACAATAAAAATTTGACTTTCAATTGCAAAATTTTGTCTCATCTTGCCCCACTTTACCCTACATCTCCGCGAGCAGAAGATGTAGTCCGTACATTGATTTTGGGCCTTCCGAGAACGCGGCGCATAATCGGATAAGTGGAAGATAAGTCACTTGTTTTCGTGCCGCGAATATTTACTGCGGTTTCTTCATAACACGCACTCATTCTCCGTTGTTACATCGTCAGCGACACTCGATTTCGGAGAGTGTAATGGACGATCGCGTAATATATTAGGGAGTTTTAGTTCCCACTACGACAACACGCCGATCGATACGATTTCCGAGAAACAGATACGACTCAACAGTCGGTGGGAATGATTCGCAAAGCGCTTGTCTGCAGTTTTAGTTTGCAGACGAAAAGTCACCGAGAACGACCCACCGATACGGAAAATCAAGCGGGACGCCATCTGTTCGCACAAATCTTAACTTCGTTTACTAGTATCAGTAGTAGGAGGTGGTGCCGAGGCTACATGGGTGAGAAACTACAGGATCCCTGCCCTGAGCCCTGCGCGTATTTTTCCCCGCGCGGCGCGTGTGCGGAGGGTTGTCCACGTGATTATCGGCTGGGGAGGGCTGCGTGCGCGCTTACCCTCTCACATTTTTCAGCCTGGGCAGACTTCTTGGGCCGACTTCACATATTTTTCCGATACAGCAGGTGAGCGGTTTACATGCAGAGACATGCAAAGAAGGGCCATACACAAAAAGGACAAGTGAAAATATATTTATTAATGCCATTCAAGTTTAGATATATATATTAAAGCCAATAGTGCTGGGAATTGTGATGCCAATCAGGTGAAGGAGAAAAACCCAGCCGAAAAACCTTCACCACCTGTAACAGGGCGGTGCTCGGGTGGAGGGTTGCTGTGGTGGGCGGAGCGTGACCGGAGGGCTGTGTACGCGCTTACCATTCACCCTAGGCGGACTTCTTTCACAATTTTCCTACTTGGGCCGAATTCCTTTCCGCGACAGGTGGGCGGTGCTCGGGTGGAGGGCTGCTGTGGTGGGCGGAGCGTGACCGGAGGGCTGTGTGCGCGCTTACCCTTCACCCTGGGCTGAGTTCTTTCACAATTTTCCTACTTGGGCCGACTTCCTACCCGCGACAGGTGGGCGGCGCTCGAGTGGAGGGCTGCTGTTGTGGGCGTCGCGTGGCCGGAGGGCTGCGTGCGCGTTTATCATTCAGCCTGGGCCGCCGACTTTCGTCATTTTTCAGCCTGGGCCGCCGACTTTCGTCATTTTTCAGCCTGGGTCGACTTGAATAGTAATTTTTCCAGCTACAACAGGTGTGCAGTAGGCTGTTTACATGCAAAGGATAGCCATACACAAAAGTACAAGTGAAAATATATTTATTAAAGTCATTAGGAATTATGTTATGACTCTGCGTGAATGGGAAAAACTTATTACAGGTATGATACATTAGCATTGAATAGGTATCACAAATCAATCACAATATTTTTATTAACAGTAATCACAAGTTTTCAATGAATCAGAAGTGATAACACACCTAATCAAAGAAGATATTCTTAATCAATATGATTATAAACAAAATTACAAATTGTATTATAAAAAGTCTAATATTCCTATACGTGAGAACCATCTTTGCAATAGCGGGAAGTTCTGATAGTTGTATGTAATTAACTGTGAACAGCAGAGACACTGGAAGACTATGGGACATGAACACAAGACGAAATAAAATCTATACCACTACAAAGAAGATATTCCACTTCACCACATAGCGCGCTCCTAGCCAACAAACAGAACACGAACAACACGAACACAAGAAGAAAGACAATAATTATTTCGGGCAGTAAGTTCACAACTCATAGAATATCAGTCGAGTGGATACTTGAAACAAAATCAAAACAATAATTCTCACGACAGGTGGAGATTATGGCATTCTAAACCAGATAATAAAATTTTAATCAATAAAATAAACATAGATATGCTTTTAATTAAGTGTAGACGTGCACTTGAAAACAGAAGAGACATTTGCTCTACATTGAAAGATGGACATATTTTGTACTCGCTGCCATAAATCATGGGAAGATGTGATAAAAAACTGCTTCGAAAAGGAAGAGCAGCGAAACGATTCCATTATCGCTGCCTTTCAATACGTCCTAGACATGGTCGTATTCGGAGATATGGTACAAATTACAGAACTGAAGGTGCAAGAATTTATATGCCGAATCTACAATACTCATAAAAATATCTGCTCGTCAACGTCGCAAGGGCCATTGGGATTGATGGCGGAGTTTTTGAGGTTTGCTAACGAAGAATTGAAATACACTAGACCAGCTGTAATTGTAATCATTGCAATGGGCATTGCATTCATCAAGAAAGCACTCAGATCAAATTATCATATACAAGCGGTCTATATCGCACGATACACTTTGACGAGCACTCTTTCACGATGTCAGAGAAGTTATTCGAATGGATTGATATTTTCTGTATACACTATAACATAATGCGAATTCTTTATGTCGTGGATATTAAATGTGACGAATATTTTTCGAACGAAAATTTACTTAAGACTCGCAGAAAGGGTCACCCGCGTCGACGAACCCGTTTCCGGAAAAAGCAACACGCTCGCGTGCGGTACCGCGTTAACGCGTCGGGCACAGAATCGCGTTCGGTTTCCGGTACGGCATTAGGGAAACGCGACCCGGCGTGTTGCCGAAACGTCTTCGACGACGCGGGTGACCCTTTCTTCGAGTCTTAAGTAAATTTTCGTTCGAAAAATATTCGTAACTTTTAATATCCACGACATAAAGAATTCGCATTATGTTATAGTGTATACAGAAAATATCAATCCATTCGAATAACTTCTCTGACATCGTGAAAGAGTGCTCGTCAAAGTGAGCGACCTAAAGCTTACGTATTGTGAAATTACACATTCTACAGCACTGATCGTAAATCGCAATACCTATTCAAATTGTAATTAAACTCTTACTGATGTGTGGTAGTCACCACTTCTTCTGAATGTGAACCGATAAATTTTAGCAATTAATCCACAATCAAGTATTTTGTATAGTATGTGTGAGTATATGCACAACTTTTTAATCTATATCTTTAGAAAAATGCAAGAAATAGCGTGCAGTTTTGACTTTGAAATATTTAAGAAGAAAATGATCTTTAGTGTGGAATTTGCGTGTTACAACGTTATGAGCTAAAGACTTATAAAATTAAAGTATGGCCTTTCCATTTGTAGTGCCCGGAATCGATGACACTAAAATAGTGTGATAGTTTTTCTGTATGGTTACAGGGAAATCTCGAGTATATTTTGTGAATTGGATCTACGTTTATGTATGACCTGCGCTGATCTGGTTATTATCCCGCCGCAATCAGTTATCTTCCCTTATTTCCCGTTTTGCGCTATCTTGGACGGCACATTTTTCCTATTCAGTGATACAAACCGATAACTGTGTTGACAAAAATATTTATATTTGTTCCGCACTCCAATCGGTTGCTTGTCAAAGACGCCTTTTCTTCTTCTTTTACTATGTCTGGGCTAGTGCAACTGATTGAGAAATACACATGCACTGTGGAATTTAATTCATGAAATATGATAAGTTTTCACATGAGATTAGTGATCCTTTTTGTAATCATAGACTGATGTATCATGTCTCTAAATTTCAATGACCGATCCTTCTCCGGCAATTCTATCCTAAGGTGATGAACTTGTACAGAGAGTAGTCGAGTAAAACCTATTTGGTGGTCGGGTCTCATTCCATATGAGAATTCTTACACAAATTGTGGAATATTCGTTTCCTTAGCGATCACTGTTCTCAGTCTAGCCATGCTAAATGTAAGGTGTTTTTCATTGTGATGCGAAGAATTCATTATAATGATGACAAAGATTACATTTATTGTTTCAGTTATACAATTGTTTATTTCGATAAATTACAGTTCTATTTCAAACTCTGAAGTTTACGTTTGTTGTCTTCACTGATGAATTCCGAAGACATTAAATAGTTTATTCTGATTATTGAGCGCTTGAATCCAGCGTTGATTAACGCAGGCGCTATGTTGTCGCCGTGTTTGTATTGCTTCAACAACTTGCACTTTGTCGCGATGAACTTGCACAGTCTCTTATTGATGTTTCCTTTCTTTGTATGAAGATTCTTGAATGGCGTACAAGAGAGTATTAGATGAAAATCGTCCGGTGGTCCACCGCAGTTGATATGTTTGTTGAGTTTAAATAAATGATGATACATCAGACCGTGCACAACAATATTGAACTTCTGTTGATTCGACATCACTGACTGGTAGAATAATTGCATTTGCCGTGGTAGTGGAACATATCACATGATAAGATTTTATGTACTTTCCATCTCAGATATGTGTAATTTCAACAAATCCGTAATGAATCGTGCGATATAGACCGCTTGCATATGATAATTTGATCTGAGTGCTTTCTTGATGAATGCAATGCCCATTGCAATGATTACAATTACAGCTGGTCTAGTGTATTTCAATTCTTCGTTAGCAAACCTCAAAAACTCCGCCATCAATCCCAATGGCCCTTGCGACGTTGACGAGCAGATATTTTTATGAGTATTGTAGATTCGGCATATAAATTCTTGCACCTTGAGTTCTGCAATTTGTACCATATCTCCGAATACGACCGTGTCTAGGACGTATTGAAAGGCAGCAATAATGAAATCGTTTCGCTGCTCTTCCTTTTCGAAGCAGTTTTTTATCACATCTTCCCATGATTTATGGCAGCGAGTACAAAATATGTCCATCTTTCAATGTAGAGCAAATGTCTCTTCTGTTTTCAAGTGCACGTCTACACTTAATTAAAAGCATATCTATGTTTATTTTATTGATTAAAATTTTATTATCTGGTTTAGAATGCCATAATCTCCACCTGTCGTGAGAATTATTGTTTTGATTTTGTTTCAAGTATCCACTCGACTGATATTCTATGAGTTGTGAACTTACTGCCCGAAATAATTATTGTCTTTCTTCTTGTGTTCGTGTCGTTCGTGTTCTGTTTGTTGGCTAGGAGCGTGCTATGTGGTGAAGTGGAATATCTTCTTTGTAGTGGTATAGATTTTATTTCGTCTTGTGTTCGTGTCCCATAGTCTTCCAGTGTCTCTGCTGTTCACAGTTAATTACATACAACTATCAGAACTTCCCGCTATTGCAAAGATGATTCTCACGTATACGAATATTAGACTTTTTATAATACAAGTTATAATTTTGTTTATAATCACGTTGATTAAGAATATCTTCTTTGATTAAGTGTGGTGATCGTTTTGATATGGTGTAGCTATTATTTCTCTACAATTCGGTTAGATTCTATATTAATGCTATGTGTTGATTCAAATTATTGCCTTATGTCCGTGCCATTCACTTCAATAGAAATTAAATTTGTGTCACATTGGAATATTAGCTACTGTGCTCGAAATTACTTACACCTATCAGATTCTAACATCTCAGACTTTTTATAATTTTGATTGTAATCGTATTTATTAAGAATATCTTAAATGCTCTATCACTTCTGATTCATTGAAAACTTCCACTAATAAAAAATATTGTGTTTGATTTGTGAAACCTATTCAATGCTATTGTATCATACCTTTAATAAGTATTGTTACGTGTATTGTGTTCCTTCTATTTCAGATTTTTGGCTAAGTTTTTCCCATTGACACATAGTCATAACATAATTCCTAATCACTTTAATAAATATATTTTCACTTGTACTTTTGTGTATGGCTATTCTTTGCATGTAAACAGCCTACTGCACACCTGTTGTAGCTGGAAAAATTACGATTCAAGTCAACTCAGGCTGAAAAATTACGAAAGTCGGCGGCCGAGGCTGAATTGTAAGCGCGCACGCAGCCCTCCGGCCACGCGACGCCCACCTGTCGCGTGAAGGAAGTCGGCCCAAGAAGGAAAATTGTGAAAGAAGTCAGCCTAGGGTGAAGGGTAAGCGCGCATGCAGCCCTCCGGTCACGCTCAGCCCACCACAGCAGTCCTCCACCCGAGCACCACCCACCTGTCGCGGGAAGGAAGTCGGCCCAAGTAAGAAAATTGTGAAAGAAGTCAGCCCACTGTGAAGGGTAAGCGCGCACGCAGCCCTCCGGTCACGCTCCGCCCACCACAGCAGCCCTCCACCCGAGCACCGCCCACCTGTCGCGGGAAGGAAGTCGGCCCAAGTAGGAAAATGGTGAAAGAATACAGCCCGGGGTGAAGGGTAAGCGCGCACGCAGCCCTCCGGTCACGCTCCGCCCTGTTACAGGTGGTGAAGGTTTTTCGGCTGGGTTTTTCTCCTTCACCTGATTGGTATCATAATTCCCAGCACTATTGGGTTTAATAAATATATCTCAACTTGAATGGCATTAATAAATATATTTTCACTTGTCCTTTTTTTGTGTATGACCCTTCTTTGCATGTCTCTGCATGTAAACCGCTCACCTGCTGTATCGGAAAAATATGCGAAGTCGGCCCAAGAAGTCTGCCCAGGCTGAAAAATGTGAGAGGATAAGCGCCCACGCAGCCCTCCCCCATCGATAATCACGTGGACAACCCTCCGCACACGCATCGCGCAGGGAAAAATACGCGCAGGGCTCAGAGCAGGGATCCTGTAGTTTCTCACCCATGTAGCCTCGGCACCACCTCCTACTACTAGTATCCAGTTACATTATGCGCATGAAACGCGTGTTACAAGCATTTGTATCAATGCATGGTTGTGGAAGACGTAATGGTGCTAAATGTTTCTTTGCGCATTTATGCGCCGGCAACAGCTTTTAGTCAAAAATACTCCGAAGCTGCGAAGTCCGCACACTACGCCTCGTCAACAGTCCACTGTCCTTTCTTCAGAACATCCGCTACTGTACCCGTGGTTGTCGCCCAGCCATGATTTCGGGAAGTTACAGACCAAAATCGTTCGCAGCGCACGCCGCGAGCGAACGATATTGTTTCTGTTGTTGTCAGCCATCTTGTTTGTAAGTGAACGCTCTGCGCATGATCCAGCAGAGTGGAAGCACGAAAGCTCGCACGAAAGAAGTCCGATAAATTAGGAATGAGTGTGATTCCGATATTTTTTGTAGCCGATAGAGATCTCCGACTCAGTATACGCATGCACACTTTGCGGAAAGCTGAGTCGGAAAGTTATTGGAGGAGCAGAAGCGGCCAACTAAAACTCCCTAGTTTTGGTCGGATCTGTCGGATCGCTCGCGCCAATGACAGACAACTTAAAATTTGTGGGTGGGGCTGACCTGCGGCTCTTCACTTGTCTCCGAGTATAGAGGCAAACACTGATCGCATGAGCTACGTGATGTAACAATTAAGAGACCGCCAATCACTACCGTGCTTTCAGCGTCGGTAGCTATGAATACGGGCCGCCATCAAACGCATGGGTAGCCATTGCAAGCCACAGGAAGCCTGTGCTTCAAAATCGTCTTCGGCGATTGGCTGACTTTATATGTCTACCTGTGAAGGGGTTAGAGAAGGCAACAGTGGTTAGCGTGCTGGTCATATCACGTCGAGACTGGGAGGTACACTTTTAGAAAAAAGGGAGTATGTGAAACTCCCTTGGGGGTGTTCACGCTCGTCACACATATGACTCCCCTTGGGGTGTTTACGCTACTTCCCTTGCTAAGGGTGTTCCCTCGACTCCCCTTCCTGAGGGTGTTCCCCTGACACCCTTCCTGCAGGTGTTCCCTTGACTGTCCTATATCCAAGCACATTGCAGAGAACACTAAGCACGCTGTTTTCCACTCTGTCATTAAGTGATGTTACTTCATTGGTCTTTTTTTTTTTGTCTACTGATCTCCTTTGCACCACATTACAAAAAAGAAAAAATACTGCCCTCACCCCAAAGCACGAACAGATGCAGTGGCCCTCCGTCTTTGTATTGCTCAAGAATCTAGGTAGTCCCACAGAACTACCCAAGCGGAACATCCCCTAGAAACCCCGTCATTGGGATTGCAGTATCATACGACTCAAAATTTTACAACTCTCTCCGAGAGTACAAAGGAGGGAAACACTTTCGTAACGGTGACGGACATACCGCCTCATCAACTCGCAGTGCATCTGCAGTAATTTCAAAGCACCTAGCGTTACAGAACAGATATCCCTTTCTATCGGACATTGCTTTTCTTACTTGACCTGCCGCTTCCCTTGTCAATAGAGAGTATTTCTACGGACATTTTCCCTCGAATGAAACGACCGATCCAAGTGTTAATTACAATTATAACAAGAAAGACTGCATTGTAGAGGCGGAATCTTTATGAGCACAAGAAAACAAGATGTAGGCACCCGCATGCTTGGAAAGTTGTAGTAGCTGTTCCTCAGTACGTAATGTTCGGCACTTTCCAAGGATATCCGATACCAACGCCTTTTTTGTACAGCCAGGCCTTGCGAAAAGTAAATGTCTTCTGCAGGGATACAACTACTTTGTCAATTTCAGACATAGGCTTGTTCATCTATTCTTTCATTAGTTGCAGGTGTGTCTCGATAATTTTAACAAATGAATTAAAGTACGGGGCATCACTGTTGCATAGTCTGGAAGGACCTCGTCATAAACATTGGGGAGTGAGGCTAACACTCCTCCATGAACGGAGTGCACACAACACCCCTCATTAAATACGATCATGGAAGTTGCTGCAGCGCCCTCTCCGTTCGCGAGAGTGTCCCAGAACCATTTGATTCCCTTTTGACTCCCTTTTTTCTAAGAGTGTACCCGGGTCCGAATCCTGGTGCCGACTGTGCTGTCTGGGGTTTTTCCTGGGTTTTCCTCAGACGCTTTCAGACATATGTCGGCACAGTTCCCGTAGAAGTCGTTCCAGGACGCACATTCCCCCAGAGCGTCAGTCGTGACGTTGCCCACCTCTGTGAGGCCGACAACGGCGAGCCCTTTCACCATCACCAGTGAGTGAAGGCATTAAGCAAGCTTGCTGTATCTCGGTGGCGTTGGCATTAGGCTAGTAATGTTTCGTTTTTTAGCCCCATCTGGCGTGAAATACTTAAGGATACAGGAAATCCACGACACTATAGTCTTGTTGTTTTTTCATGTCCTGTACTAGAAAGATTTGACATAAAGATTTAAATCCTCATTTCACGCCCCTAGACGGCGTATCTAAGTAGTTGGCGGCTGAATGGGACTGCCAGCTGATTGACGAGGCATTCCTCCGAATTTGATATCTACAGCAACCCTGAGATGAGATCCTTTCACTGTACATCAAAAAGAGATCCACGTCGTGCACTAGCATAATCTCCGCACAACATCCGTAGACTGTAAACAAAACAATCCCAATGGAAGCATTGCAGGAAGAGTCCCTGATTGCAATAGCAGCACGGCAAATGAGGGCCCTGCCCTTTAACAGAGGCTATAGTGACCACTACTGGCCGTTCTCTTGTCTGCATTGCCCTCCATCCCATCTGATAAAGATACGTAACTTGTGGGTTCCCATGCTTCTACGTGAACCCATATTTGGGTCTTGTAAGCTAGATGAGCTTTAGCTTGCTAGGTCTCAAGACTTCCTGCGCCCTCTTGTTCTACAAGACGATCAGTGCGTGTCAGCTTTCCCTGTTGTCGCATTCTACTGATTCCACGCATTAATTACTATGTGTCACATGTGTTCTACGCAACAGCATACAATAGCAACCTTTCGAAGCATTATCAGGTTACGAGCTGTTGACAAAGTATAATGTTCAGTAAGCTCCAACATAACCCGAGTGCATTGGAAATGAACTGTTGACTTTCGCACCGTATATTCATATTTTTATGAAACCGACAAGTATGCTCACTCTTGCAAGTCCCAGAACCTGGAAAGGAATTCGAGACCTCGTCGAACGGCACGAACTAGCGGGATCGTCTGCGAACCTGCGTTTTGCGGAAGGTTCGTGACATTCACAAGTTACGTGTTGCCTGTTTACCGAACGGGTTCCGACGGCGGAGTGCTGCTCGGGTTTCTCGCGTCCTGACATGAGTTTGTAGAGGAACAACATCAACTTCAACTTCATTGGCAGATTTGCCGATGTTTGTCTCTGACCGCCTGTAGAAAATTCAAGAACGTTTAATCACGAACGCATGCAGAGGCGAAGCCATTAAATGCGTATATATCATGCGTCAGTTTTAAAAGGTCATGGCATCCAAATGCAGTGGATCCCTAGTCACTGTGGCATTGCAGGCAACGAGGCTGTGGACGCTGCTGCACGCCGGGCTCTTCAACTCAGGCGCGTCCAACTGATGCTCATTTATTTCACCAAGGGTAACGCGGTGCGAATGCCGAACGAGCTGAAGCAACAAATGTGCAGCACCTCCGGGCTAACAGGATCTGCTCGGGATTCGCGTCTGTACAAGGTCGATCGAGAGTTATGCTTTCGAGTGCCACTACGGTGAGTGCCACCTTCCTTCACGCGACGAACGACGGCTGTCCTACATAGGCTATGGCTCAATGTACCGTACAGCGCACGTCTTCTCTTCAAACTGGGAAGGCGAGGCTCTACGAACTGTAGTGACTGTGGCGTTGAAAAGGACGTTGAACACATCCTATTCAGGTGTCGGAATACGTTGATGCTCGAAGGGTTTTAGAGGCGAGCCTCTCTCGTGTGGGCTCCCGAGCATTCAACATCGCAAAACTGACGACAAGGCGCTGAGGGTACTTGAAGATTTTCTGCATACAACCGGGCTTATGAACATTCTATGACTCCCTGAATGTGTGCTGTGTGCCCCCAGCGATTCCGCAGTTTAGACTCACTTGGTCGAAACTGTTGAACTACATGTTGAACTCCATCATTTTAACTCTCTCATCCGTTTGTACTTTCTGGGTATAAGCATGCTGTGGTAGCCAGTTCGACTTAGTCGTAACCCACATCCCTATTTTTTTCTCTTTATCACATCATCATCACCAATAAATGCGTTCTGAATGACACACATCTGCTAGATTTTTTTAAACCAAAATAGCGCCCGCCTATTATTGGCTAAGGCCTTCCAATTACTAATATTGCGAACCACACGCGGTTCGAGTTTGCAGGGATTCGGAGAGAATCGAACTTTCGGCGACCACGTGCTGGAGGAAGCAGATCTAAAACATTTTCCCGGTGCGTGCTACAATCGTATTTCGATCGCCCGAGGCGATGAGCGACAAGGTAAAGAATTCACCCTCAATGTTGGTCTCATTCAAACTCCAAGGCATAGGCATGACAAATAAGTGAAGTGTCTACCACAAGTCACTTCTCGACCACCTCAGTCATGACGTTATGTCGACCAGACACCGTTTCTCTGGGCGTGGCGTTTTAGAAACGTCTGCTTACAAATCCCCCATTCATCACTAAGAGGTTTGGTATGTCGAAAAATTCGTGGTTCAAAACCAATCTAGAACAACATTTGCACCTAGAAAAATTATAAAATCAGGAATTTAAAAACTAGAAATAACTATATTTCTAGTTTTGAATGATTTCGTAGAGCATAACAAATGTCACGTATCCAAGGCTGCACAATTACCGAGCTATGGCTCCTTTCCAACAAGAGAAGAGAAAGACGAGCTCGGTCATCGGCCTTGTGTTGACATCCGCCAGTCCAAGGTGGCGGAGGGCACCAGCGCGCCGGGGGAACCGCCGAGCCATGACTTCGGTCGCGGTATTCCTGGCGTTGGGGATGCTCGCTTTCACAGTCCTCGCCGACGGCGCCATGTTCAGGCTGAGATACCGCAAACGCGACCGAAGAGGAATCAGCTGGGAAGATGTGTCATCAGAGGACGAAGACGATGACTCTGGTACGGAAGACAAGAGGATAAATGAACTCAACAGGTTCTTGTCCAGGATGGAAGAAGAACGTCGACTTCAGAAGGTTGAGAATGCTGACGTTCACACCTCCGTGACTTCGAAAAATTTAACGCTGCATACCACAGAAACCACTACGCCAGTGACATCTAGCACTCCTCGCAGCACGTCCAGCACGGTAACGACAGCGGTGCCGACGAAACCGACAAGCCGTAAGGCCGAAGTGAAAGGCTGTGGAGCTCCACGGGAGCTGGCAAAATCTCGTAGGCGGGATGACACCGATGGCAATGCACAGTTTGTGAAAGGCAGTGACATTAGATTAAGCAAGGGTAGCGTCTATGCAACGCATAGTGACAACTGTCAGAAAATGTGTGTGGTGCAGGCCTCAGTTGTGATATGGATTCTGTGCATGATTATAATAATACTCCTGATCTTGCTGGCCAGGGCTTATACGGTGCCCCGCTATGCTCACGTAGAGACACCGCCAACACCCTCTATGGACCCTGTCTGGGAAGAAGACATTGGGCGTTACATTTCGAGGTAAATTCTTTCCGCACGACCGATGCGCAATTGTGTACTATGTCAGTAATGCTGGATGCGTCACTCGTTTCATAGCCATTTCTAAGATACTAAGCACTGTGCATTGCACCAGATGAAGTCTGTTAAATACCAGCCCAACGAACTCCGTGTAATATTGTGCCGTGTCCTTTCTCAATACCATGAAAATAGGAAAATTACGGTGACGCCGGAAAATAAAATTCTACTACCACTGCTGCCTAACATCTGTGTTGGGTAACGTGTGATGACCCGTAAAAAATATTTTCACTGACTTTTTCACGGGCCTTTCAGGCCATATAGATTACACAAACGCGCTGGCAAGGGTAAGGCTCCACGGATGATATTTCAGTGCAAGGTGCGTAACGTATGTGCATGTGTGCTGGCTAGAAAAAAAAAACAAGTGAACGTTCTTCGCGCCTGGGCTTGTGTCTCAGAGATACCCCAAACCCATTCCATCAGATATCCTAAGAGCACACAAAATACTAAATCTGCAGGTCTTTTTCTTACAAAGGTTCAGCTCTTTTAAGATGTCCAGAATTTTGTAAACACATAACGAAAATGCCTAAATGCGCGTGTTAGCTGCCTTTGCTGCGTGGTACATTCGTAGCACTTTTGTGTGTGCACTCCAACATAGAGCACTGCACGGCCTGAATGTACCGGCACGACCCGGCCCGTACTCGAATCCATGGAGTCTTACCCGGCCCTAGCTCGGCCCGGCTGCTGAAAACTCGGCCCGGCCGAAGCCCAGCCCAAAGATGCGACGGCAGATTTGTAATGCGATCCTTCCAACAGACTCAATCCATAAGGTAGAGGCTCATAGTACAGCGTATTTTAAAGATACCCCTGGAGCGCGCAAGCGCAACCCACCGTCCGCAACTCCCCATAGAGCCCATAGTATAGGAAAATTCACCCAACACTGGGTACAGGACAAATGAGAATGCAGCGATTGCTCTCTCAATCCGCCAATCACAAGTCATTCCGTCCGACTCGTAGACTGACCGGCTACCAGTGACTATAGCTTTCATGCCGTTTAAAGTTATTACGTCATTCCAAAACAACTCTTACAAGTGTTGTAATGAGCATATATTTATTTGAGTCATTATACTGACAATCGCCTGGCAGGTTGACGCATTTGTATGCACTTAGCGTACTGAGTCCATTGCATAGCGCTACCTGGCACATTGCAACAAAGTTCAAACTTGCAAAGCACGCATATCGACACAATCTATTCCCAACAACGAACAACTGCCTCATGCTTGCGCGCAATCTCTTAATCAGCATGCCCTTGCATGCTATACGTCAAACATAAAATGATGCTGCTTCATGTAGCCTATTTCTTGTGACCGCTATGCAAATCTCACGGCGCTGGAACGTGTTCATCGGGCCAGAATTCATGATAACTCTTCAGTTTGAAATCCGATTAGACGTTCGTACACTAATGTCGAGAAACAGTACAACACGATGAAGGACACCATAATACACGGATAAGACGGCGAACGCACTTGCCTCCAATTGAAAGACAAAGAACCGCCGACCCGACGTCCACCGTTCAAATTGCAAATGAAGCCGCCGAGAGAGTACGCAGCACGCAGGCAAGGAAGCGCGAAGTGCCGTTTTCAAATTCGAGCAACCAAGCCGGACACATCTGTAGCGTCGGACCAATGGACAGCATTTTCACACACGTTTTGCGAGAGCTGTGTGTGTGTGTGTGGGGGGGGGGCGCAACCTTTGATGGGGTTTGTCCTTGTAGCAACACGTTGGCGTCGAGTCTCGCGTGCCTGCCTGCCGTGTACGCCTCAGATCGGGCGTGATCCTCAACAAGGCGAAGACGAGAATAAGGGGACGCTTACGTTGTAGCGATTTAGCAGAAAGACGGAGCAAGGGCTCAGGCACTTGGTTTCTTTGCTTTCAAAACAAATGTTGAAGATTAAATAATGTGAAAGTATGCCTTACAAAAGCTCGACCCGACTCAGGACCGAGAACACTCCGACTGGACCCGAGCCTGTGAGGTCCGAGTTCGAACCGCGGACCGGGCTCAGGTTTTCGGGCCATGGGGGCCCTTTGCAGTGCTCCCCAAGAATCACCAATGAGCGAAGGCTACGCGCGTTCCAGATTTGTTTGGCAATTAATTAATTTGGCAATGCTGTTCGTGCCAGGAAAATCCTTAGACGCAGGAAAGCCTTTGCTAGCGAATCGCTCAAAGCTTTCACCGACGACAAAATTCACTGTACTATTTGGCGCGCTGCCAAACGCGTTCGAAAGGAGATAGCATTGCAGCAGATGATCGGTGGTTCTTGCGCTGTAGCCGTATATGATTTGCGTGCGGTCCAACGGCAAACCCGACCATGAGTTGCTATGGGCCTCGTGCAGAAACACTGGTTTCTCCTGCCGACGCATTAACTTCTTTTTAAAGTCCCTGTACTTTTTGGTGCGCATTTCTGGACATCTGGCCGAGTGTAATGGCGGCAAGCATTGGCGCACGCCGCTTTTTGGCATTATCGGCCTCCCGCCGCTGACGGGTGTTGAGCATCCTGCTGTGTGTCGCTTTTATTGAGTTCCTTTTCGATACAACTATTACTTACTGAATAGGCACTTTGGAGACGCACCTTCGAAGGAAGTCGTGTCCCTATCGCAGACATCATGTGACCAACGTGTTCCCAGGAGGAGGGAGGAGGAGGAGTGTCGTTGGGAGGAACCCGAGAGGTCTGCCTGCCTGATTAGGCGGCATGTTTCTCGGGAAGGGAAAGGTGGTGGAGAGGAGGGGAGGAAGGGGTGAAGTGGAAGACCGAGCGGAATCCGCTCGGGGGGAGGATAGCTGCGTCCATGGGCCGACTTCAGGGGAACTGTGCCGGCATACGCCTATTACACATCTGAGGGAAACCCAGGAAAAACCCCAGACGGCACAGCCGGCCCGCGGATTCGAACCGCGGACCTCCCAGTCTCCAAGCGCACGCGTTACCGCTGCGCCACCGGAGCTGGTAACGTGTTCCCAGGGTTCATCCCTATCCGCATTTTATTTCGCGTGTTCTTTTTGTCGTCTAAGTGTGAACTGCTGTGTGTGTTTTTAGTGGTCATATGCAACATACAACAGCGGCACATGGAATAAATCTCCAACTGACAGGAATGTATTTAGTCCTATCATATATATGCTGCACACACAGGCATAATACTGTTCACTAAGTAACGACACCTGAACACAATCGGAACGGAAACCACAACCGCGTACGATCCACCTCAACCCGAGCCGCCACGGCAACGCAGAGGCCTAGCCACACCTTTTACACTGCCCGCAGTCTTGTTTTATGCAAAATGTACGAGACAAATCATGTAAGAACGCAAGTGAATGTCAAACGCAAATAAATAGCAACAGCGTCTCAGTCGGTAAGTCGCCACGATTCCGGAGCTAGCAGACGATTCTGACTGTTGTTCTGGCGGGGAGCGGACGCTTCCGGCAGCCAATGAAGTGCTCGGCCACATGACGTCACCACACGCCAGACTCGGCTTGGGGGAGACTGTCACCGCGGAGCGCATTCTTGCAAACTAATTTTCTCGGGAAATTCGCGCTTTTCGAAGGAAATATTTTCTGTGATAGTTTATCAAGGTAGTATGTTCATATCAAGCGGTGAAAAATATATGTTCCAAATGATTTCCATGCTCCTTTAAGTGACTGTAGTGCAGCTCGTTCACAGGTGTGATTGTAATTGCGATGTGCTAGCCGATACGCGTTCTGTTGTCTGTGAATGTTGATTCTAACATCGGCTTCTAAGAGATCATCATAATAGATATCTGCGAAATAAATTCACATTTGTAAACCGATGTAGCAGAGTGTAGCAGAAGATAGCTGCCCTCGGTAAGCTGAGTTCATGCTTCCCACATAGGTCGGTGTCGAGAGTAGCTGTAATAGCTCTAAAAGCATTAAATAGATTAACTCAAATTTAAAGACAAGAGGTCAACGGATTGGCAATGCAGTTTTTATTGGGATCGCTGGGGCAGTTTTTCCGCAGCTTACTTCCAAAATAGGCTGTTGATGCATTTGCTTTTACACTCTTCTTCGGTGTTGAAGTCGTTGCAAGTCGTTCCGCATTTGCCGAACGGATTTTTGTAACAATTGGTTTCGTCTGAGTCAAAATAGTACGTCGGATTCTTACCACTCGGGCAAGTGTCAAATTCTAGATTTCCGTGGCAAGCTGAGGAAAAAGCAAAATCTTGTCAGATATGTATAGGCACATATTGTTAGCAAAAAAGGTTGCAGACGGCCTCACCGATTGGGTAGTCACAGTTTTCCTTCTTACATTCCCGGCCTGCAAAAGATGAGGCATAACTGTGACATTCAGAACCCAAAGGTGGTACGTAATCTTCGTTTTCCAGAAGACAAATACACCAGAACGAGGTAACGACACGTATGCAAACGTTGCTCTAACAAGGAATGTTTTACTTGCTTGCCGCATTTGTGCAGGTGTTATCTGCGTGCCTGAGGCAATGGTTTTATCTGTCTCTTCGATTAGTTTTTCCTTGTTCGCCTGCTTGTTTATTTGTATTGCCGCAACGTTTCAATATGCCTAATTGTTCCGCTGCGTTTGTTTATCTGACTGCTGGGTAAAGAATACGCTGCACCTGCAGGCGCACGTTGTCACATTAATTCCCGTCGGATCACGCTGCGTGCTTTGAAGAGAATCACATTAGAACAAGTGACGTTACCATAGTGAATGCAGTGTATGACATTCACTGCACTGTGATTTGTAATGTCATGTCATGTGCTCATTATAGACATAACTTTTCTCACCAGTTCTATACGCGTAGGCGTGGGTTTCAACGCGTACTAAAGACTACTTTCTCTCAGAAGACAACGTTGCCGTGCACAACTTATACTATAGGATCGGCTAAGCTGAGAGCGTATAGAAGGTGGCGACACGGCTTGTGTAGGGTCATAGCACTTATCGTTCACAGTGTGAGTTGTGCAGCTGTACCATATGCACTGAAAATATATTCATGCTGGTTCCGAGCAGCATGGCTTTGCCGTGTGTGAACAATTTTAGCCACCAAGGATCAAAACGGGTAACGACCATAGTTGAATGTAGCTTTTCTGGAACGGACGCTTTTTCTTGTTCCGACCATCCCAATTTGGGAGGTACGCAAAATCCACCATTAAAAATAAACTGCTTAAAAATAAAACATTTAAGAATAAACCGCTTAAAAAATACAAGCTTAAAAATAAATCGGGAAGAATAAATCGGTTAAAGTATCCGCTTAAATATCACCGGTTAAGATTCCACCATTAAAAATAAACTGTTTCAAAATCCCCCCATAATCTGGGAGACTCTTTTCGGCTGTAGTTCGAATCACACGGGCTCCGTCTCTCGGCGAACATCATGTCACGTGAGAAAGTCGCTTCTGCCCGCGCGCCGGCCGCTTGCGATTCTTCTTGCTGAAGAGAGATGGGGAATGTGCACATGTGGACATGTGCTCGTAGTTTTATAAGGTAAAGCGTAGTACTGCATGGCCTTGCTGGATGGAGATGAGATGAGTTTGTGTAAAACCGACAGCGGTTCGCTACACTGAGTGCATTCAGGTGGTTCTTCATCTCGAGCGAAACTGGGAAGTGCCTGAAGTTTCACCACTTCCCCACCTTCCCCCCTCCGTTTTTTTTCCATTGGTCTAATAAATATACCCCCTCCCGCTTCCCGGGCCAAAGCCGTAATACACGGCACTGGCACTGCCCCGGCCAAAATAGGGAAGCCGATCGGCTACAGCGCTGGGTATCTGGCACACAAAATAATTCATACGGCAAGGAAAGCTATTGTTCGTTTGTTAAACCAAGCATATCATTCCAGATTGCAACAAGAAGAGTAACTCGTTCACTAGTCCTTTCTTCGCAGGCAAGATGAGGGGGGGGAGGATATATTTATTAGACGAAAGACCGGGAGAAAACGCAAACAAACGGGGAGGAAACGCAAGATGCAGATTAGTGCTTGCCGAACGGAAACACAAATGCCTGGGCGATTTCATTTCAATTCAGGCAGGGCCCCAACCTTTGGGTCCTCAATTTTCTTCGTTAATTTTTATATGATAGCCACATGTGTGGCATGAACATTGGCGGTGGCCCGGCTTTCCGGAACGAAGCGGTTCGCAAGATAAAAAATCAATAAGCGGGTAAGCGAGAACGCCGGATTCTCGCGAATGCGTTTTTCGGCTACTTTGAAGCGCAGTATTTCCTTGTCCGTAGCCTACGTCACTCTGACCTTTTTGCGACAGCATTACTGGGTCATGGGCTATGGCTGTGAGTGATATCTTTTCCCAGGGACCCCTGGAAGACCTTACAAAAAGGACACAAAAACGCTTCCCGTGCATTATTGCGCATATTTTGTTACTGTACCTGTGCGATTCACTTTCGCGGTAACCGATAAAATGCATATCAAACGAAAGCTTGTTGTACGCTCTTTCTAATGGTATGCAGAGCAAAATTCTTCATCGCTCTTTTTGTGGGGAAATCGCGCCTGAATTGACATAGGTCGACACGTTTTGTCGAAGTTGGCCAAGCGTTCGCGTAAAAACCCCATGTTCTATTCGAAAAAGAAAAATTGTGCCTCAAGGTGGATGCTTTTTCTTGCTTTTGACGCAAAATTTCCCTCTGGTAAGCGCTCACAGGCCGAGTTACGGCCGTTGGGATCGACCCTACTCCGCCAGGCTCGTGCGCACTGACGCGCCACCGTATCGCTTGCCGGGCTTCGGCGCGCGAATTCTTCACGCATAGTAATCGATGGCTTGAATGGATTAAGACACAATTTGAAGTTGTAAATGGTATTTGAATCAGATTCATTGATTGGTTCAAAAAGTGAAAAGGCAGAAACAACGATGACAAATTATGGTGCAGTACATGGAAATCAGGACCAGAGTAAACTTCTCTCAATTTTAAGATACACAGAGGGCAGATATTAATGCGGGATGCTGACTTCATTCATTGTTCGTGCAAGAAGGACCTCCGATTGTGCCGTGCCATTCGCCTTGTACCAGACGTGTGCGGACCGAAGACCGTACACTGGCCGCACCGTCGACCACTCGGTTTGTTTCGCACTTCGGAACGATGCAACTTCGCCTGAAGGAAGATGCAGGAGATGTGTTGCATGCCTGCGGTTTGTCAGCACAGAGACAAAGTCTTCGGCAGATCGTATGACGTCCGCTGCTGGCGACCGCAGGTTGTATACGCTTGCCGCGTGCTTGAGGGATCCGCCAACACCGTCGCAAGCATTTTTCCCATGCCCACTCGCAGAGAATATCCAGCGGGTCAGCAGGCTATTAGAGCGCATTTCGTGCACCTGATATCTGTTCTTGAAATGCGCTGCAGCACCGTCAGATATGTGCACGATGTTTGTAAATATGGGGAGAATGTCCTCGAGCGTTTCTACTATTTGCTTCAAAGCAAGCAGCGCATGGGCTGTGTCATGCCGTAAGTCGTCGCTCACGGTCGCCATGCTTAGTGTGGCGTTCTGTGCTTTAACCACACACGTGAAGATAGACACTTGGCTTCTCTGCCAATAGTGGCCCTGCACTTCATTTGGCAAGTTCACTGTCCAGTTCTCAGCAAAGTCGAAGTGTAGAACGATGTGTCTCAACATTGCGAACTGCTTTTCGGTCCAGATTGCCTTCCTCTGGATGTTGTGAACGTGCTCGTGCTTTACGTACAATGAGGCCCACTTGCGTATCTCTTTCAGAAATGCGCGCCCGCTCATGATCTTCCTGATGAGGTCACCAGACTCCCACATCGCCACCACAACTTCACATTCCGCAGAAATCTCTAGTTTCCTCAGGGTTACGCGCTTAGCCTCAACGCACCTCCTGCACTCCCGGAAAAGGCACGCTTCGCTGTTGGGGTCACACACACACAAACTTGTAATCGTTTCTTTGCATAACTTTGTTGCAGAAACACTGTTCGCTGCGATTATAAGAAGTTCGTAGTTGGCGCAGTAGGTACACAGACACTGCAACTGGTAAGGTGCCATTCGAACCCATTTTGGTCGTAGGGAGTAGAACTTGGTCACACCTAGCTTTATTTCCGGATGGTCTTTTTTAAAAATGCTGTATGTCTCACGTATGGAGCGAGTCATAAATCTTTTCACTACCGATTCCTTTTGGCCGTTTCTCAAAGTGTGAACAACGTCCTTCTTATTCGGACTTTGCACGGAACAGTCTAGTTCGTCATCCAGGTAGTATTTCAGTGCCGTCGCAACTTCAGCCTCACTAAGCGGGTGCCCTGCGCATGGATCTGGCACGGCCCAAACACCTTCCGATCGCCTAATGCGTCTTGCCTTATCAATGACGTATTTCGTGGCTCCTGGTACTAAAGTCATTGTTTCTTTTTTGCTGATCGTGTCCGGCAAGAGCGTTAGAAGTTGACATCTGGCCTGCTGTGAGGTACATTTCTCGTATGCTTTGGCAACGCTTTCTAGAAGGCCCGGGCAGTACTTGCACTCCACTGCCGATTCACGCGGTTCGTCCACACCGTACGCATCACCGATTTTGCGGCGCACAGATCTGCTGATTGCCGATGTTACTTGAGAATGCTTGCGAGAAACGTAAGCCTCTATGCTTTTTCCCTTCAAGGACCCCGGATGTCTTAAAGGGGTTACATCAATATCGGTAGAGGAGATCTGTTCGTTGATATCTTCGATGATCTCTTCGGGCTCAACATATTCGCTGTCACGCGCCGAAGAATGAGCTTCACTGGGCATGTCACTTATGACGTCGCAAAAATACCTCAAACAGTTCCTGCACAGCTGGTCGTCCTCGGCCACGTTGCTGGCGACCGCTGGGTCCAGGACTCTCTTCAGCGCTGTCATGTCCAAACGAGAAACACTCACAAAGTCACTCTGCTTTGAGATGCGCTTCTTGTGTCGGCGACCATAATCTGCGCAATAAACACGGTCGCTGCTGTAGATCCTGGCAGCCATGGATGGGTCACTACAGCTGACACTCACAATTGAGATACTTAGGTGTGGCTTGTGCAAACTCGAAAGCAAAAATGACGAACTGCGGTTCCCACGCTTCGCTTATCCAAATCCTTCCAAATCTTACGACAAGGTCAGTTTCGTTACTGTACCTCGGTTGTTTCCGCCGCAGAGGGACCCGGTGGGGCCACACTAATGAAAACGACCTTCCACAACAGTGTGGTCCACACTGCTGTCCGTCTCTGGTTGCGAATACACGTTTCCTTTTTATTTTTCTTATTTTTAACGCCGCATACATAGCACCATCTGAATTCCCCGTTCGTCAGTGATATTCATAAGTTAGGTATCGCTGCCGTAATTTCTGCAGGTTTTATCTCTTTTTTTTATTTTTGTACCAATAAATGTATCTTATTCAAACACATGACAGTTCCAACTTCGACTTGTGCTGCAATCGTTTAGGTTTGCGTGAAGAATTCGCGCGCCGAAGCCCGGCAAGTGATACGGTGGCGCGGCAGTTCGCACGAGCCTGGCGTGGTAGGGTCGATCCCAACGGCCGTAACTCGGCCTGTGAGCGCTTACCAGAGGGAAATTTTGCGTCAAAAGCAAGAAAAAGCATCCACCTTGAGGCACAATTTTTCTTTTTCGAATAGAACATGGGGTTTTTACGCGAATGCTTGGCCAACTTCGACAAAACGTGTCGACCTATGTCAATTCAGACGCGATTTCCCCACAAAAAGCGCGATGAATAAATTTGCTCTGCATACCATTAGAAAGAGCGTACAACAAGCTTTCGTTTGATATGCATTTTATCGGGTTACCGCGAAAGTGAATCGCACGGGTACGGTAACAAAATATGCGCAATAACGCACGGGAAGCGTTTTTGTGTCCTTTTTGTAAGGTCTTCCAGGGGTCCCTGGGAAAAGATATCACTCACAGACATAGCCCATGACCCAGTAATGCTGTCGCAAAAAGGTCAGAGTGACGTAGGCTACGGACAAGGAAATACTGCGCTTCAAAGTAGCCGAAAAACGCATTCTCGAGAATCCGGCGTTCTCGCTTACCCACTTATTGATTTTTTATCTTGCGAACCGCTTCGTTCCGGAAAGCCGGGCCACCGCCAATGTTCATGCCACACATATGGCTATCATATAAAAATTAACGAAGAAAATTGAGGACCCAAAGGTTGGGGCCCTGCCTGAATTGAAATGAAATCGCCCGCCTGCTACTGAACTTCGGATAAAGTTTGCGATCAACAACTACGAATCGCAAGGGAACTGTTCTGAACTCCCTGAACTTTCGTCTTCTGCAGCACAATACAATTTAGACTAAGTGCGACAGGTGTGAGCAGGCAGTTGTGCCTGTGATGTGTGATTCAAATGTGTGCTGAAATCGCTGGAAACATAAAATAAAAGAAAATAGCAAAAGAATAGACTGAGAGCAATATACATAAGATTAATGTATCCCATTTAATGAAAGAGTTTCTCTATATATCTCGAAATTCTGAAGCATGTACAACAACAACAATAAATGATAGAGAAGTTATGATGACATGGGATGTTTACCCCTGGTAGCCAAAGGACCCAACCCTACTTCACAGAGGTTGATATGAGAGGAAACACAAAGTTCGTAGAAAAGCTCCACATAGCTATGATAATCTATACTATCTTGTGAAGTAAAATAAATTCGATAATCACCGTGTATCGAATATATAATGCTGAATTCGAGAAGCCGTAATGGGTAACACGTGTGGGACACCGGTACACAGGCAACGACGTAAATAATATTTGGTGACTCGTTGGAAGTGCTGACTGTTTCAACGGAACATTTAACGGAATGTTTATCCTGTTCTCAGTCTGACGGGCTGCGTACATATACCCGCTCATAATACCTTTTTTGAAGTTAGAACTAAAAGAAAATCGCATAATTTGCCCTAACTTGCAAACAGTTCTGCCGCCGGGCACATACCAATCTGACCTCCCCGTCCCCATCTTTGGTGTTCCCGCCTAGTTCCCGCCATTCCCGCTTTATCCCTTGATCTCTCTTTCCCTCCTCACGTGACATATGACGCACGCCATGAGGCGGAGCCTGTGTGACTCGAACTACAGCCTAAAAGAGTCTCCCCCATACACAGGAGTGGCATCCAATGTATTGCTCCGTAGACGAAAGCGTGCTGGGCGAGCGCAATGCATCCTGGACGGGTCCTGGTCCTACGTCACAGCGAACGTCAAGGCACACGTGACCTTAAAGATGGCGGCGCCCGTGATCGGCGGCCAAACCGCTTGTAAACAATGCGGTTGTTGTTTCTGGACGACGTTTTGGATGTTTTTCGATCACGGTAATTATTTTTATCCGATAATCTGGCAGTAAAACTCGCGCACTTGATGGCGACGAAGCGTTGGAGCCTCCGAGTAATCTTTCCTCGTTTCGTCCGCATCGAAAACGGGAGAATTTGCATAATGAGACGAAAATCAGCCTCTGGCCCGTTGCAGTTCAGATAGGAGTTTAATTTCATCAAATCCTTGTACATCAACCATTGTACCGTCAAAGCAAATCGTTCACTGGGCTTCATGGTTGATCCGAGCTTGGATGGCAACCGAGATAAGGTCGGATGTTATTGTCTAGCCAATGAGATGGATTCGATGACCACAATCCACCACAACGACAGCGTCGCAGATGCTCATCATATTGTATAAAGAAAGTTCTGGGTGGTGGCTTCAATGTCTTCACAAGAGGAAGATCCCCCGTCAGGAGACAATCAGAATCTTAACAAAGAATCACATTTTTAGAGAGGGAAAAACGGGAAAACTTTCTATACATACAATCGTCCTCGGAGACCGCGTAGCACTTCTGTGCTTCCATCGTCGACTGTGAGGGGGATGTTGAAAAGGAATCCGATGGAGAGGATGTGCATACTTTCCCTATTGGTTGCGTTTTTCCTTAGTTTGCAATTGGTTGTTTACTACAAAGACTTTTGCTACATGTGGATTTCTCTAGCCCGCCCCCACATCAACATTTTCACCCTATAAATTCGAGCATGAGAGAACTGATGTTCTGAGGCTGGAACAACATAGAAGGGACAAATACATACAAAGCCTCCATTTGCCCAAGAAATTAACGATGAAAGATGAAAGTCACTGAAAAGGTTAGCCAGCTGTAGGAGTCGAACCCACATCTTCTGGATTGCCGGTCCAGGGCTCTACCAATTGAGCTAAGCTAACACGCCTTCTCAGCGAGTTCCAGGGTGCGTCATCTGAAGGGACAAACCAGCCACTCTCTCTCACTCATCCTCCTTTCACTCTTACATTTTTGCTCACTCATACACACATTCATACGACGGGATCGACGCAGGCGGCAACTGTTGAACATGAGAGAACTGATGTTCTGAGGCTGGAACAACATAGAAGGGACAAATACCTGCAAAGCCTCCATTTGCCCAAGAAACTAACGATGAAAGATGAAAGATGATGTGCCAGCCTCAGAACATCAGTTCTCTCATGTTCAACAGTTGCCGCCTGCGTCGATCCCGTCGTATGAATGTGTGTATGAGTGAGCAAAAATGTAAGAGTGAAAGGAGGATGAGTGAGAGAGAGTGGCTGGTTTGTCCCTTCAGATGACGCACCCTGGAAGTCGCTGAGAAGGCGTGTTAGCTTAGCTCAATTGGTAGAGCCCTGGACCGGCAATCCAGAAGATGTGGGTTCGACTCCTACAGCTGGCTAACCTTTTCAGTGACTTTCATCTTTCATCGTTAAATTCGAGCATGGCGTGCAGTGTTTCTCCAACAAGTTCTGCTGCCCTGGTTGCAGTGCTTGTTTCATTTTGCCTGCCAAATTTTGTTTGGTGTGCTGCCCTCCTGCTCAAGTTCCAGGCCAAATTTTGTTTGGTGTGCTGCCTCCTGCTCAAGCTCGAGACCAAAGCTTGTTTGGTGTGCTGCCTCCTCCCCAAGTTCCTACTAGACCTGCTGAGAGTGAGTATTTTTCTTGATTTATCTTCACATATTATAACTGAGACCTTTCCATTTTCTTTTTTTATTTAGTGCCTCGCTGTGGAATTTGTGGGTATGATGGTATTGAACAATTAATACAACGTATTGAGGAGAGGGAGCAAGCTTTGCAAATTCATGCTGGTGGTGTGGAAGCTAATCATCCGGAGTGGGAATTGGATTTTAATATGTTACTGGATGATGGTCTGTTTGATTCGGATACTCCAATAGATGCCATTCAAAATGACAATTTTGCCGAATTAAACAACCCATTACCACCAGAGCCAAATGTCGATCAGGTACAAGAGCTCTCAGAACATATTAGAGGTGCCCACCCCGGCGTTGAAGTTCCATACCTACCATTCTTTCTAACTCAGAGTGCATTTGGTGGCCATAATAGATGCTTTGTGCTGTTTGCTTCTCCACATGATGACAGTGTGGAAGATCCAATCGAATATGTTCTTTTGTATCAGCATGATATAGTACACTGTAAACTTTTTCACACCTTTAGAGGTGTGCGCTATGAACATTCAACCTGGTTGCGTAACATTGCCCCAGGATGATATTTTAAAAAATTTGGAAAGCATTACTAAAGATCAAGTGTCAGTGCAAATCTTGCTTTCATTATGTATTGGATATCGTAGGTCCGAGCTAATGCATATATACATCGCTATCGATAATCGAGCACGCGCAAATGTCTACAATACTGTTGAACAATGTTGAGATGTTGCAAAACAGAATTTTTGGAGGACAGACAATACTGGCGTAAAGAAAATTTGTGCGAAACCGTGCTCCATTATGATGTTACCAAAATTACACCTAAAAAGGCGTGCGCCATGCACGTAGTTACACCTTTAAAGGTGTGAAAAGATTTAGAGTACGAATATTGCAGGATCAGTGTATACCTTTCCGATTTTATATGCGACTAATTTTGCACATGGTGAAAGAAGTAGGTGACAATATCACAACTAACATTGCATACATACCAACAACATCACAAGAGATACATAATCTTTCAGATATAATGGTTGCACTAAATGAGAGCTTTTCTGAACTCTCGCAAAACGTGGAAAACTATCAACGAGTTGGTAGTGGGTTTGTTTCCAGGGATGTTTTGGAACTTGAGGTAACTATCACTAAATTAAAGAAGAAGCGCATTGGGTGTAAAACAGCTATACCCGATGAGTTGAAAGAAAAGTGCAAGACAATTACCAACGTGGACTCTCCTCCCAACGTCCCTCACGAGTGCTTCAAATATAATACATTGGCTTTGTTGCACCCTCAGAAGAGGCGTATAAATAATTGGCAATCATATACCAAATACTTGAAAAGTTGTGAGTCCAATTCTATTGCTCGTGTGAAGTGGTGGCCTGAGGGTCCAGTCTCATATTCTGATATAGATCTCTGGGAAGATCGTAATCAAATTGGTGTGTTTATTTACAAGTATGAGGATGGGACATTACATGCCTCTCGCATACCGAAAAAAGGAATGCAATGATAGTATTAAGTTGTTGGAAGTTAATGATCACTGTTTTGGTATCGGAAATTTCAACGCTCTGATGAGTCGTAACGGTCGGGTATTCTGCGAGAAATGTACTCGTGGATTTTATACAAATGATTCGCTAATCAGGCATCGTCGTGTGTGTAGGAACGTGAAGGAAGTCATCTTACAGTTCACACCACTAGGCAAAAATATAATAAAATTTAATAAATATTTCAATATGTTCGCCTATCCTTATGTGATAGGACTTGACACTGAGTCCATTCTGGACCCTAATACAGCAGTCAAAAATGCCGTACAACGCCACGTAATGAGTTCATTTTGTGCAGTTCAAGTACGAACTTACGACTCGCAGATCGTTGCAAAAGATGTATATTTGGGACCTGATGCTGGTTCCAAGTGTGTAGAATATCTCATGCTTCTACACGACATCGCAGCAATGTATAACAGCGAACCAGCACCTATACTTTTGTCACCTGAGCAAGAGAGTAAACACAATGCAGCCATTCAGTGCGAGTACTGCGGTGTTCTCTTTGATCAAGCTCACCCTAAAACTTGTCACAATGACCACAGTAGGTATGATGGCCCAAACTTTTTGGCCTCTTTGTGCAATCAATGCAACGTCGGTTGTGCAAATAAGGGTAAAATACCGGTGTTGGTTCACAGTTTGGCCTATGACATCAGTTCTCTGCTTCGTGGTTTCCACGAGATCAAATGGAAAACACCACCCAAACTTATTGCAACAAGTAGTGAAAAAATACGGAACTTTGAGTATGGTAATTTCATTTTCCGTGACACTACTCAATATTTGAATCAATCACTGTCCTGTCTTGTTGACAGTTTAATGGTTTCTGATGGTGTTCAAGCATTCAAGTGTCTGAAGCAGGTATATGGCGAAGATTTTCTTCGTCTGACTCTGAAAGGTGTCTTTCCATACTCCTACATTAAGAGCTTTGATGTGTACAAAGAAGAAAGTCTTCCAGCCAAGGAAGCTTTTTTTAATGATCTAACTAGGACACCTGTGAGCGACGATGACTATGCCCTATGCACAGGATATATTTAATCACTTCTCTTGCAGGACCCTCGCCGATTACAACAACCTTTATTTGTTATGTGACACACTGTTGTTGTTGGATGTAATGCAGCATTTTAGGTTTCTATCCTTGAAGACGTATGGGTTGGAAGTGCTTGGCTTTGTGAGTTTCCCAGGTTTCAGCTGGCAAGCTGCTCTGAAGCACACTTCGGCGGAAATAGAGCCCTTCACTGATGAAGAAATGTACCGTACGATTGAGGGCTCAATTCGTGGAGGTATTTGCCAACAATCGAAACGCTATGCTCGAGCTAACAATAAGGATTGCCCTGATTACGATGAAGAAAGACCATCGAGCTATTTGGCCTACTATGATGCTAATTCTTTGTATGGTGGTTGTCTCACAAAGTGCCTTCCAGTTTGAGGTTTCGAATGGGTGCCTGAAGAAAAGTTCTCGAGTATCGATTTTGTTAGTCACCCAGAGGATGCAGCTATCGGTTATATATACGTATGCGATCTAGTATGCCCTCCAGAGTTGCATGAGAAGACACGGTATTTCCCGCTGGCGCCGCTCAAGCAGAAGGTGGACTCAAGTTGGCTGTCAACGTACCAACATCAACTACTTGAGCAGCTTAATTACAGGACATCCACTCAAGAGAATTTGTTTCTCACATGTATGGACAAAACAGGGTATGTTGTGCACCATATCTTGCTAGGGTTGTACTATAGATTGGGTATGAAAGTGAGCAAGATCCATAAAATACTACAATTCAAGCAGAGCAAGATATTTGAACCATATACCATGATGAACATTGAGCGTCGTAGAGCAGCACAAACAGAGTTTGAGAAGAGCTTGATGAAGCTCTCTATAAATAGTATCTTTGGAAGAAGTCTTCTTAATCCTTCTCGTTTCAGGAATATTAAGGTAGCCTTTAGTCTAGAGGAAGCTGAGCGGTATAGCAGTTCAAATGACTGCATGTGTTCATTTCGAAATTCTCTCTGAGAATTGTGTGCTGTATGAATTGAAAAAAAGAACTATCAAATGCAACTTCCCATTGCAGATTGGATTCTGCGTGCTTGAGCACTCGAAGTATGTCATGTATGAGTTCCTCTATTGTACTCTACAGAGCAAGCTCTCCTGTACAGTCATTCCCATGTACACGGACACTGATAGTTTTATCCTAGAGTTGATGACTGACGATTATGAAGGTGAACTGAAGAAAATTGCAGATGAACATCTGGACCTGTCATCATATCCTGGACATCATGCATTGTACAGTGACAAAAATAAGGGTAAGTTGTTTAGATTCAAGTGTGAGACTGGTGGTCGTATAATTGAGGAGGTAGTTGCTCTAAAGGCTAAAATGTATTCGATAAAGTTGGTTGGTGATGATCAAATAGCTAGAGCAAAAGGAGTGAAGAAGGATATAGTTCGCAAGCATTTGCTTCATGATGTGTACAAAAATGTGTTGTTCAATAGTGAAAAGGTATCTCATGTGCAAAGATCAATATGTAGCAAACGTCAGTGCATGTATACCTTGGAGAATACCAAGCTTGCTCTCATGCCCTATGATGATAAACGTTATCAATTCAATGCCATCGATTCATACCCTTATGGAAGCTGCCAAATCAAGGAAGAAAATGTGTGAGTATGTTCCGTTCTCATGCTTTAATTGCCATCCTGTAGCATCTTTGTTGTCTTGTATGTTTCTTCTGTTTCAGGTGTGAAGGTTTTTCCGCTGGGTTTTCCCCTTCACACAGATTGGCAACATAATTGGCAACATAATTGGCAATTCCCAGCACCATTGGCTTTAATTGGCATTGCTAAGCATCATTGGCTTCCAATTGGCATTAATAAAATATTTTTCACTTGTACAAATTTGTATGTCTATTGCCTGCATGTCTTCAGGAGGAAAGTATGCTATGTTAAGTGCGGTAGGAAAACTACCCGCTCGAGGACGTAATAAAAGATGTGGAAAGGGAATAAGATGTAGTTTGCATGTTGATGCATGTTCAAACGCGAGAAGGAAACCCCTCTCTACGCGACGCGCGGCCGCGAAACGCGCGGGGCGGTCTTGGTGCGCGCTCCTCCTTGGCGCGAACGATCTTTCTCCAAATACCTTCCTATCTAGAGCGGTGGGGACCGATGGTCACCAGTATCTTCGGTTCTGCGAATCTCCCCCGCTCTACTACTGTCAAAAATTATTTATTGCCATTAGCAGTAGAAGAGAACACTTAAACTTCCTGTTTAAATTTACGAATGGAAGAAATCTGATGTGCAACCAAATGCAAAATGTTCCAGACTTTGACACCAAAAAATGCAACAGTAAACTGCCCAAAATTGGTTCTGGAAATTGGAAGCTTCAGAGTAAGGTTATCAGTACGCAGTGAGTATGGTGATGAATAAAGTTGTAAGGAGATCATTGATGAATTGCAGATCCTGCTTATGAATTTATAGACAAGGCTGGCAAGTTTCACCTTTAGTAAGTCAAAGACACTACTTACAGACAAAAATGAAAGGTGAGACTAACAGAAGCGTGAGGATGTAACGATAGCACAATGCTAAGTGCCATTTTTGCGTAATATATCATCTGCCCGAATGGGATGCGTATGTGAGTCAGTAAATGCCTAATTTATGTGGCTCTGGATCAATGCCTAATATATCAGAAGAAGGACTCTGGTAGGTAAAATAGATTTGACTTTTGCAAGTGCAAGAAGACCGGGAACAATCATGGTCTAAACATCCAGAATATGTGGCTTCTCTCAAGGTGCTCAAGCAGTAGAACACCCAGAAACTTTGAAGACGAGAATCTATTTATCTCATCGTCCCCAAAATGCAGTTTACAGTGAGTAGTTGCGATTGCTTCCTGTTAAGGATGAAATATGATGTAGCTAGATTTACTAGGCATTTTCAATATTTCTGTTTGGAGATAACCATGTTGAATACCTCAGAAGAACTGCGTTAGCTTTGGAAAACAATGAGCGTGTATCATTAGCCTCGACAAGGATGTTTGTGCCATCCACATATAATATACATGTAACTCGTAAATAGTCCAGTACGTCGTTTACATATAGTAGGAAGAGAAATGGGACGAAAACTGACCCCTGTGGAATGCCACTGTTTATTGGCAACATGCGTGTCTATGCTTCACAGATCTGTACATACTGATATCTGCTGTTAAGGTAGCTCTGGGGGACGCCACATACACCATACCTGGGGAGCTTCCTTAGTAGTATGCTGTGATCAAACAGATCAAATGCTTTTTTAAGTCAACAAATATGCCCATAGTCAGCAGCTTCTGATCAGTGTTTTGTTTTATGTCTTCTGTTGCATTCACAAAGGCCAACTCTGTTGATTTTGCTTTGCACAAACCAAACTGAAAAGGTGTCAATAACTTGTGACAATCAAAGAAATGCTGCAAGCGCTTTAAGATTAGCATTTCCACAATCTTGCTTAGGCCCAGAAGAATAGCTATAGGTCTGTAGTTCTGAACTCCTTGTTTACCACCTTTATGTATATATGTATGACCCTTGCTATTTTTAACTCTGAGGGATACACCCTAGCCTCAAACATTTTGTTGACAGGGTTGCCATGGGTTGTAAGAGGAGGCTAAAGGAACCGCCTGACAAATTCAGTTGAGATCCGATCGTAGTGAACCGAACGTGTTTTTTGAGTCCGTTAATTAGCTGCTCAATTTCGTGGGGATCTGTAGGAGCAAGAAAAAAGTGTTAGGTATGTTCCAGTTTGATCATAACGGTTCGGCTCCGAAAGGCAACTATAGTGGTTCAAACCTGTTATTTCTAAACAGTTCGGTCCATGAACGAGCTCAATAACATGAACTTGCCTCCGTTGGAATGATCCACATTATGTCTACTGCACTACATTTGTTTGTTATATTTAATTTTGTATGGTGGACTGAGGCAGGGGATTGCAATGCTCATGACAGATTTTTGGGATGGTTTATGGTGGGCACTCTAGTGCGGAGAATGGGCAATGTGCACAAGTAAATCAGCTAGGTGTTCTCCTCCTACGACGTATGGTATCATTACTTCCTCTGAGAAGTTGAGAACAGGCACTGTACCATTATCTGACACTTTGCATATATTTTAACAGTAAGTGAAAGACGTGCACCCTGCTTTCATAGCAAATAGCAAGCATGACTTCAATCCTTTAAACTTGCGCTAGTATTAATATAATATGTAACTTTCATCTTGCGAAGTAATTGCTCCTGAGCGTAATAAATGATGATGCCCTGCTCATGAAACATCGAGTGGCAACCACTGCCACTACCTGCTCAAAATCAGCAAAGCCATCACCTGTGAATGAAGAGAATGTAGAAGGCGGCGTAGACTACATATGTCAGTCTGACAAAGTAATCGCTTACAATGACATTGGCCAGTACCACCTTGTTTAAAACCTGATGATGTATATGCCCTTTTGTAACACTACGAATGTTTCTGAGTAGCCAGAAAGATTGTGCTCTTCAGATTGCAGTTGTCGGTCACACTGGAGCATATGTTACCGGCAAAGCATTCTGTTGAATACCAAGATCTTTTTCGCACAGTATGAAGTCTGCTTCCTGGTAAACGTCTTTCACACTCTTCCTAGGCATTCTGTACATTGCCAAAGCCGCTTCCGGCAAAGTATGAAAAATGTTTCTTCTCGACAGTAAACACTTGTTGACGAATGAAATCTCTAATTTTTGTTATTTTTGGTGTGTATTGTTTGCAAAAACATGCGACCAGAGTGGGTCCGCCATAGACTGTTCATCCGTCGTGACTTGGTTAGTTTTGAGTATCCTTTTGCATCAACACAGGGCCAGAGTGGGTACAAGTACACTGTTCATCTGTCGTTACTGACTTAGGTAGTTTTGTTTATATTTTGCATGATGAAAACAAAACATTTTCGCACTTTGCCTGCCATAGCGTACACGTTCTGTACATATTCTATAGAATGCCCTAGACACTGTATGAAATGAATTTCATTTCACACTTTGCTGGCTGATTTCGAATAGTTTATAAGATGGCTGAGGGGGGGGGGCATTCTATAGAATGCCAGATTTAACACTTTGCCGGTATTATACGTATTATCATGAAGAAGTGCCTGCCTCGTGCAACAATTAATCAGTTCAACACATTGATTCTATTACCTTGCATCCCACATAGGTGCCCTTTAAGTTTCTTGAGTATTTTGCAGTGATGGCCAGTAGTTAACTACATGTAGTTAAACTACTAGTTAAACTACCTGATTGTAGTTAAAAAGTAGTTATTAACTACTTGCAGAAATGTAGTGGCAACTACTAGTTAAACTACTATTTCGAGTAGTTAACTACAGTAGTTAGGTTACTGCAGGCGCCAACTACTTCCGATTTTGCCGCAAGCTTTACGGCACGATTGTGCTTCTGACTTTTACCTTGAGCTACTTGTTTGCTGAGAACGGAGGTGCAGAGCAATTGTGCCGTGCATGTGTACTAAGCCGTCACTTTTATCACTGCTTGTGATTCATATTTAGGTGTCCAAACTATAGAATGGGATTGGTGTTGATGAACAACATTAAGTAGTTATAGATGTAGTTAAAATACATTGCAGTAGTTAAAGGAGTAGTTTCAACTACCTCCCCTGTTCAGTAGTTGAACTACTAGTTAAACTACTCCATTGCGAAGTAGTTAGTAGTTATAGTTAAACTATTGTAGAAGTAGTTAGTCGCCATCACTGGTATTTTGTAGTAAACCTGTCTCTCCCTTCGCTGCTCCTGTCTGCTATTTCTACTGCTATTAAACTTTATACATGTTTTGCCTGTGTGTATGGTTAAACCTTTGCATTTTTCCATGTTCATTTTTTATATTTTTGCTGTCCTCCTACTGTTGCACATGCATGTGGCAGTGTAATTCTTAATTTCTCGCTTCTTCAGCAAATTTTACTACATGTCATACTGTTGAGCACAATACAAGTGAGATGTTTCAGAGAACAAATCGATCGCGTCACCTGATGTAATGCAGACATAGTGCAGAAATACTTGCGATTAAAACTGCACCAGAGTGCTAAGTCCCTTGCATTGCATCTGCTTTTTCCAAACAACAAATGGACCACCTACGTTTAATGTTTTAACATAGCAACTTGTTGCAAGCGCCCACGTCTTGGCACTCGCCAATCATGTGTTTTGAAAGCCTCTGCAAAGTGTAAAATGCCTTAGACTTGGGAGTGCTCAAAAAGAAAACAAACAGATGTTGGGGACCACCTGCACTCTGGGCAGGGAATGGCTTATTATCATTAATTCCATGACATTGTGTTTGCGTGTCAGAATGTCTACAGTTTGTGTAACTAAGCAGACCAAGCTGTTAGCGAAGTAAGAATCTATCGCCAGGCATCGCTGCTTCTCTAAATACAGGTATCAAATGACAACGGAGGCGCACCGGCTGACGCCCGACAGAGAGAGAGAACCACGAGACACGAACGAAAGCGGACGCGTGGCCGCACGGAGAGTTTAATTTCATACTATATCTAGTATGTAACCAACCAAATAAAATTGAGTTATCCCGTTACGAATTCACTGTGACTACGGTGCTCACAACTGACACCACACACCACACTGCATCAAACTGTGCACAAATCCGATCATGAGACTAAACAAGTGAACGGCATGTGTCTCTCGCTTCTTGAAAATAATGATTCAAAATAAAGATCGCGGCGTGGTAATCCAATTCTCTCCTCAACCGTCACCACTGCAGGCAGCATAACATGAAACTCCACGTAACATCGGCATTTTCCGAGGCGCTGTTACACACTTCGGGTTTACGCAGCAGCACAGGTACACAATATCACACGATATCCGAATCCGATCGGGCACAGCGATGCCTTCCTTGCTCCTTCCTTCAATGATGATTTATGATGAGATTCATCAATAGCAGAACAAGTAAACACCTAAACATTTGGCAATGTGGCCCATGGCTTTATCGACACACACACACAAATAACAGCGTATCAGCTTTCTTGCATGATGACAAACACACTAAAGGTAACACCGTGTCCGTGCAGTTGTTTCATGGTACGAAGCATATTTTGGACCGAAAACCAGAAGAAAAAAATGCAGCTAAAGTGGCACGTCGGATCAGTCAACACAAAACTCACAAGACATTTGGAACTATTTTCTGCCGCGGGTGTGGCGCTGTCACAAGGATCATCCGGGTTCGGCCAAGCCACGACGAATGGAAGTTGAGAACTATTTTTCAGAGCGGACAACGACACCCCCGTTTGCTGCTATACCACTTGACTACAGCGAGAATCGGGTGGATTCTGAACAGTTCATTTTTAACGATATATTGTCAACCGTAGATTTTTGAGAATTCATTGTTAAAAGTGGATAGTTACGCGGTTTATTTTTAATGGTGGATTCTTAAGCGTATATTCTGGGCGTTTTATTTTTAACGGTGGATACTTACGCGATTATTCTTGAGCGTTTATTTTTAACGGTTTCAAATAGGTTACACCTCAAAATTTACACTTCGATTCACGCGGATTTGACGTGAAATGCTTTGTCATGTTCCATTACAGGAAAAATGTGCGTTTCTTTGTTATTCTCCTCGGACGTGCGGGCATCGCCACATGTGTACCGAGGGTGAGCTCAGGTAGCACACGTAAATTATTATTACATATTTCTTGAGAATTCAGGTGACGTGCGTGTGTGTGATCGTGTGTTTGTGCGTGTCTGTGTGTGCGCGCGCGCGTGTGTGCGTGCGTGGTTTTGTGTATGTGAGAGAGAAAGCGAGAGCGTGTGTGTGAGCCACAACGTGTTGGCGTTCCCCTGAAGCACATGATGCGGTACAGCTCCGGTCAACCTTAATAATAACACTGGAAAAAATGTGGTCTCGTTTCTGAGCGCGGTTACAGCAACCCTTGTGGCCATGAGGAAATCCTTATCCTAATCCTAATCGTTGAACTAACAGAATAATATTATTCTGTTAGTTCAACGCAAGAATTTTGTTCACTTATTCCCCCAGTGCCCCAAGAGTGGCTGTTATCGCGCTGGGAAATGAGACATATTTTTTTCAGTGTCATTATTAAGGTTGACCGGAGCTGTACGTGTTACAGTCAAGTGCAGAAGTAGTGGGGCAGAGTTTTAGAACTACACCACCCCAGTTGTCGAGTTTGCTAGGAAAAGTAACGCGAATCAGTAAATTAAGATTATAGAAAATGTTGAGTAAAAACGTTAATGAAGATGGGCACGCTATGTTTGTGACTCATCTGATAACTCAACAATACAACATGAATGGGAATACCGTACCAGGAATCAGTTGAAGAAGTATGACCGTAGCACAGACCAAGATGACCTTCATGTTGCTCACAGCACAGAATACGTCAGATACCGCGTGTCTTGACGAAATACGATCGATAGGGACCCTAAATATCTAATGCGTGTTATACGACGCGTTGATTTGTACACTGTTATACAACCACGAACAGGGGAACTCTAGGAAGCTGTATGCCGTCCTCTTGGTTAACGAGACCGACAATGCACAACCATAAAATTAACTTTGAGAGACATGAGATTAGACTTTCAGAGACATGAAATGCAATAAGATAATCCCAACCTCAGATGTATTACATTTCACTAAATATAGATTGTCATCGAGATGTCGAAATACACTTCTCGCAATGCATACGGGTACGTTTGAGGGACTCATGTACCGTCATTTTCTGAGCAGTAGTAATGCCAGCTGGCGTCTACGATTACGTGTTCCTTCTTGTGGCACAGCTCTTGATCTGGCAGGCAAGGCCAAACTGAACTGAAAGTAATTAGGCTGCTGACAAATGCAGAGTAATATTACTCGCAATATAACACAGGTGTGATATACAGGGTGGGTGCTCTGAAAGGTCAGTCACATTTTCACGCGTGACGCTATACGTACGTGACAGACAGGTTTCCGCTACCACACAGTGAATAATTTGTGTCAGAGAAATGTACGAAAAAATAGTGGTTTCCATCGGAGCTAAGCAGCGCGTGCTTTCAGCGCGTGCATCGGTGTTCTTAGTTCATGCTGCGCGCCCACGTGCGTGCCACGCCATGGAGCAGTCTAAGTGAAAAGCACAAAGTGCGTTGTGAAACGGACTGGCGTCGCTGTCCGATCGACGTGAAGATAAATGTTGTCAGTGGAACATTCGCGAGTACCGTTGTGGGCTACAATTCAGTGAATCAGTATTGAGAAATGCCGCAGTGCGCATCATGTCGCACATATTCAGAACACAACGATGGGACCCGTTCCAAATCCACACGGCCACGATATAGGTATGCGCGCGCTTATCCTGCTGTCTCATTGGATCCCGCCAATCTTTGCCTCCTGGGGGTCCCATTCGTTGCAGCCAAAGATGGCTTTGTTGTCACTGCATTTTTCTTCTAAACGGTAGCGCTTGGTGAACTAATTTTGCTTGCATCATACTAGTTGAAACATAGACTTTCATATGAGAGCAAGTTGTTTTTGAATTTTAGAGCCCGTTTAAGGAAGCGGTGCGTGAATCCGACCTGACGACTTCTGTGCCGGAATACAGACGCTTCCCAAATGATGGCGTCCCTACATTCAAAAGCAGGGGGACGAAACACAAAAAAATATACATTGTTTCTCAGGCTCTTTATTTTCGTTGTCAATAAATTATTTAAGGCTACTTACGGAACCACCTTCATGTGATTGGGAGAGGAAGCAAACGGCATTTGTAGATTATTATAGTTGACTAATGTGACCAACGTCAATCACATAACTTAAATCGTCGTTCAAGTGATCATTATCGTCGTTCGAGGACATACATATTAAATTATATTGTTGCAAAATTAGGCAAAATTATTGCAAAATTATTGCGAAAGTGTTAGGACATTAGTGGCATGGTACTGACTAGTCAATAAATAGCTTCTCTCAGATTATTGCATTCCTTTTCCACGGCACTATGCCGACAGCCCTCTTGCAATTCATTGAGAGCGTCGCTCTCCCATTGGAAAAAACCTGCAACTCGGCAGCATTTTGTTGACACGCCAGTGGAACCGCACACTCTTAAAAATAAACTTCACCGCAAAGCACGCTCCTAGCCAACTATCATCCCTAGTGACATCGTTCTCGCCCCTGGCTTGTTGACAACAGGAGGCGCACACCTTTTTTGTACCAATTATGTACTGCATAAGAGGTACAAAAAAGGCGTACGCATCCCGTTTTCGACAAATCAGCGGAGACAGCGATGCCATTCGGGATGGTGGTTGGCTAGGAGCGTGCTGCGCGATGAAGTTCACTTTGAAAGAGTGCAGTTTCTTTCTGCCCAAGCAGAACGACCGTATCCTGCGACAAAAGTATTTCACATCGCGATTTGCAGCGTGTTGACCGTAACAGTACGTGGGATTTTGTTTAGACAGTCCTGATTCATTGTCGTCAAGGAAGACGCAAAAGCGTGGTCGAATAAACAAAGAACGTCTACAGATGGGATCCGTCATTAACATAGCAGACGATATTAACGGAGACAATATGGCGCCCCCTGGCGTAGAACTTGTAGTTGTAGATCAGTTGCAGTACTCTGAAGCTATTCAGTGACTCTAGTACTGACAACCCAGTAGACACGTTGGAATACGTCGACGGTATCGTTTCCCTGAGCATGAGGAGGTTATGGGTATGGATAGACAAAACACAACCTCCTCATGCTCAGGGAAATGATACAGTTCACGTCGATACACCAGTTCGCTTACCTTTTAATGATTTGCTCATAAGATCGAATACTGTGTGCCGTGTGTAGAGACTTAGGCGCAGGATATCAAGACAAGAAGATAGAATGGCTGACACACATTTTGGCAGAGCGTAGCAATAACTGCACCCAACATGCTGGATTCATGTTTCCCACGTAGGGTGGTGTCGACTGTAGCTGTAATTAGGTTGCCTGCATAGTAACCAGTGGCAGATCCAGGGGGGGGGGGGGGGGCATCGCCCTCAAAACGTCAGTTTATACCCTCTCTCCCCTTCCTCACTACGAGCTTCAACAAGGAAACCGCCCCACCCCCCACCCCCAATCACAGGGTCTGGATCCGCCCCTGATAGTAACTCCCTAGTAGTATTCAGGTACCCTAGCTGTGATAGCTGCAACATTATTTTTAGCTTCATCAGCTCTCCACATAAGTACAAGCCAATAAATCGACGCATTGACAAATACAATTTTTATTTTGACCATGTTTCCGCCGATTACAGGCCTTTTTCGGTGTAGAAGTCGTCGCTCCCATTTGGCGAGCGGATTCTTGTAGCAACGGCTTACGTCTGGCTCATAATAGTACATTACCGAAGGGCAAACTTGAAATTCTAGCAGATTGTTGCAAGCTGAGAAAAACCCACCAAATCATCATCCATTTATGTGCGTGTGTGTGTGAGAGAGAGAGAGAGAGACAGAGAAAAAAACAAAATCAAAAACAAAAATCTGGTCAGCCATTATTGGGCACATGAAGTTAGCAAAACGTTTGCACAGTGCCTCATCGGTTGGATTCTTTTTCGCACATTCCCAACCTGCAAAATGATAGAGGACAACATCGTGGCTTTCGAAACACAAGGGTGATATGCTTTCGTTTTCCAGGAGTCAAATACATCAGAACGAAGTTATACAAAGGTTGCTCTAACAACCCAGCAAACCATATACATCCCAGGTACATCCTTACGATATCGCAAATTGGATGTTAGGATATCCATGGGAGCTTCACAGTGGGAGCCCGTTTACGTAGAAAGTACATCCATGCGACTGCCAGATTCCTACTGTTTTCACATCCCAGAACCGTCGCATAGACATCTATTTTGGATATTTGGATGTTCCACGGATATTTTAAAATTTATGCTATTCCTGTGTTGAATCAATTTGAAATTGATAGTGATTGATTGCTATAGCAAATGAATGCTGCACACACTAGGCATCTACTTTTGGCAGCACACCCCACTTGGAGAGGGGTCAACTTTCGGCCATAATGCAAGACCAATGCAGACCGCGCGATGAGAGGTAGGCCCCTCCGCCGCGTACGCGGATTTCAAGAGATACTAGAGCGAGCATATACTGAAATATAAATTGTTGGATACGTTCATCAAGTGTATCGCGGCGTATCACGTTTGCAACGGTGACAACGTCTTTGCAGTTAACTTCAGAGTCTGCAAACGACGTCCGCGTATAGCCGCAAACGTTTCTTACACCCCATCCAGGCAAATATCGTGTTTTTAACTCAAGCTACCGTCTATAATGTGATTACTTGGGGAGTCAACCTGCAATTTTTCTGCGTTTGCTTACGTCACGCCACTAACGGTCACGCGTCCTAAATGTCTCCGAAAAATAACGCGCGCTTGCGCCTTTCTTTTTACATCTATCAGATGTCCCATGGATATAGAAAGTAAGACACTTTTCGAAGTCCCATTGTGGACGCACAGGTAACGTCGCATAGACGTTACGGACATATGCGACGTATGCGACCTTTGTGGCACGTACCTGGGATATTTCTGGTTTACTGGGAAAAAATGTTCACGAAATTGCCGCAATGGCTTTCTCTGCCTGTATTGTACGTTTTTACTTGTTAGACTGTTTGTTCGTTTGCATTGAAGCTATGTTTGTGTACGTCTAATTATTTCGCGTTGATCTATCTTACGACTGGATGCAGAATAACTGGGACCAGCAGGCCCACATAGGCATCAATGGAATATGCACCGTTCGATCTTCGAGAACCACATTAGAACAATGACAATACCATAATCTACGCAATGTATGACGTTCACTGCACTATGTCATGTGCTTGCTATAGACGTCATTTTTCTCTCGAGAACTACGAGTATGCGTGAGTTTCACTGCTGACTAAACACTACTCTCTTCTCAGATGACAGCGTTGTCGTGCAGGAGTCAGTTAGGCAGAGAGCGTATACAAAGATGGCGGGTGGTGACAACGGTCATAGTACGTTCATAGTCCGGGGTTGCAGTTGTACAGCATGTACTGAGATATACATTCATGTTGGTTTCGAACAATATGACTTAGCCGTCGTTAAAAAAAAACAAAAAAACTTTAGCTATCCGGAATTCAAAACTATAAAAAAGAGCTGAAGTTTCCCCAATACGGACACGTTTTTTCTTGTACCCATTATCAAGATCAATACTGCTACTTTGATGCACGAGGATTTGACGAGTACTCTTTCGTCGTATTCCGTAACAGTAATAATTTTCAGCTGTTATTAGCCTCGGAGGTGCGGGCAGCGCCACAAGTGTAGGCATGATGAGTTCAGGTGGCACACGTGAATTACAATTACATGGCGAAGTAGAGTGACGGGACACGATGTCGAGGTTCACCGTGTCCTGTGTTCATGAAACGCTAAAAATATGCGGCACGCGTTGTCGGGGTCCATACGTGCAGCAATAGATACCGAAGGTGATACACGATGTGCGATGTACTCCTCTTGAGAGAAGATCACGAAGTGTACAACCGTGACTTCGGAGAGGTACTCATCATAACCTATCATAAACTACCGCACCCACTCAAATTCAGTAGAGCATTTTATATCCTTATCTTTATATATTTCCAAACAGGAGACGTTTGTATTGCCAATTGTAGGAACTGTAGGAAGTCTACAGGACAGCCGTTTGCGAAGTAAAACCAGCACGCGTTTTTAAATAAATTTTTCAATCCTGATAGCTGCTGCTTCTCTTATGGGTATCTCCCCATGGCACGGCATGTGCGATCAAGAGGTGGACATGGTTCACGCAATGTGCTTTCATCCTGGTTCTCACTCGATGAAACTCGACGTAACTTCGCGACGCGAGTGGGGACGCTGAGAGATCTCTTGGTTTTTATGTCCTTTTCCTGCGCTCGCTCGTATATCTTACGGTTGTTGTGACTTTTCAGAATATTTCTCTGGTAACTTCGCCTTTCACTGAGTGCACTTACACCAGTAACTGGGGCAGTTCCTCTCGTTTCGATGCTTCTGCTGTTCATTACGTTCAGCTTTCAGCGCTGTTACTGGCTCAAGCGTCAAGCAATCAGGAAGATACAAAGAAGAAGCGATATAAGTGAAATCTAGCGTACGAAAAACGAGCAGGCATGGTCTGGACATCGTCACCTCTTCGCCAAGTGAATATCAGCCTCGCATGCCGGTTCTCGCGAACGCGTAAAGAAAGTTCGTCGTGCCATTTTCTTTCTTGCTTGGACGCTTCTCCGTTGAATCACCGGACACGAGCGTCTTTGTCGTGTTCAAGCTAAGAACGGCCCGTTTAGCATTCACCCTATGCGCTTGTTCCTATTCGCCGAAAGAGGTAGCCCCCATCACTCTATGTCGCGACAAGTAGTGCGCCCGACACAACTGCTGGCCGCGAGGATATATGGTGGCCGCCCCTTTCGGAAGCGGGTCCCTCACGCGGAAAGTAGGATCACGAGCACGATCGTCGTTTTAGCAGCGACCTCCCACGGTTTTTCTTCGCTGATTTGATCTTCTAGCCTCGTTTGCGAGCTCTGTAATTGGTTGATATGACCTTCCATGCGATACAACAGCTCGTTCAATATCATATCAAATTTTCTGAGAATACATACGAGACCCGTGACTTTGAGCCACGTGGACGGCATCCAACGCCGTTATTTGCGGCAGATACCACATAGAAGAAAAGGCAACCCCTGATGAAACCATTCGAACAAGGCATGTCTGAAATTTCTAGCACATCTCCACGATGTACTGTACCGATTGTGGTGTCGCTTCTAAAAATCTCTGTGCGTATTTAGGATTTCTCCACACATCGGAAAATAGAAAAAGAAAAAGTTTTGGCTTAAGTAACCAACTGGCAAAATACTTAACTCGGAAAGTGATGAACTGTTGCAATTTAATGTGTGTCAATTAATGTATGAATTAGATGTGCATTGTCACAGAACCTTAGCGCTTGTTGTTTATAGTTAACTAGGGCATGACTATATGTCGCTCAACTTCTCTATACACAAAAACAACAACAATGCACAAGTTTATTTTGCATATCTATATTTTAAAAATGTTAAACAGGGGAAGGAGGGAGCACAGTATTAAATTTCAGGGCTGGTGACTGATGACGCAGTTTTCTCTCCTGTATTTAGCCATAACCTAATAAGAAATACACGTTGAAGATAGAGAGCTCACGGTGTGCGTGTCACAGAACATTTGTTCTCCAGAAGCAGTAGAGCAGTGCGCATTATGGAGTCATTTGAAATAGACGGCGTGTAAATATCGGTAGAAGGAGAACTGAGGCGGTCCCCCAAAACCGCACAGAAGGTCGGGGTGGTGATGGCGTGCCGTTCCCGCGAGGTTTCCTTGCCTGTGTACCGCCACGTCAAAAGGTCTGAGTTCGCAGAAGAGCGCGTTGATCGTTACAAAACAGTTGATGGGTATGCCTAGCAGGAGTATCTTTTCCTCGTCGTGATCGCGGATTCTGCAAAGGAGTACAAGCACGTTCGGGAAATTCAAGCTTTTGCGAGCCAGATATTTTCAGTGATTTCAGTGACGTGTGAAAGTGTACGGACAATACACTTGCAAATACCACACCCGTACTCCTGACATGCAAATGGCAAAATCGTCCTCGCCTTTGGAAAAAATCCTGGGAACGCCCAAAGAATGCAACGCACTGTTGTCCAGGCTGGGGAGGACAGAAACTGCCAATAGACAACTGAACTGCACTGTCCTATACTTTGTGACAGAAGATTTGCATCTAAACATGAATGGTAATGCTGTACCAGGAATCACTTAAAGAAGTATAACCGTAACAGATTCATGTTGCTCACCGCACAGAACAAGTTAGTATCCGCGTGATTTCAAGAAATATGGTCGATACAAACCCTAAATACCTTATCCGTGTTACACGGCATGTTGATTTCTACAGCATCAGCATAAAGGATTATGCAAGCGAGCTGGTGTACACGTACTGAAGTAGCCCTCCTTGGCTCACTAAGGATATAACCTTCCTTTTTTTTGTTTCCGGCCTCTAATTGAAATATGGCTAACACAATTCTAAGTCTCCTCTCCGCCGCCAAACCTACCACCTCAAGGCCCGGTTTTACCAACGCTGGTTAACTTTAAACCGAGATCAAGCGTTGCTAAAACTTGAAGTTAACGCTCAATTCTTTTTGCAAACGCTAGTTGGTGACGTGATGAATGTTTCAGTTATAATAACTGCCTTTTGTGAACCACAGTTAAGCGTTAAATTCAACTTAACGGACCGCTGATTTCGGTTCAAGTGTTAATCGGCGTTGGTGAAACCGGACCCAAGTCTGTCAAAAACGGAATCAAATCTGTCCCAATGCTGCTATGAAAAAAAGAATGACACGACTTGTGTTTACAAAATTGCATCTGCTTTATCCCAGCAAATTTCACTCCTACTGAAGGAGGTTAAAAAATGGATTCTAATAGATTAATTGAGATATAAACAAATATGAAGATCAGAGACCCGACTAAGTCGGGTCAGGCTACTCTAGAACACCTGGAAATAAATTCTATCGAGAAATGTTCATGGCACGTTATCGTACCCCAAGTACGCTCAACCCCAACTCCTGACAATGACCGTCCCGTTATCCTTTCCTTCTTTCATGACGTTTCCCACTCCTTAGGAAAGTTAGCCACTACACATCGCCTCGGTGCCCTTATACAGTACCCAACAAGCTTCCGAATCTTACCCCGTTCATCCGCACTTCTACCGACAACAGATGCAATATGCGCCATAAAACTCTGTTTTAATGTACAAATGTACATTTGTACATTAATGTACAAAGGGAGTACTCATGTAATGTACAAAGGGAGTCGTATATTCCATTCCATGAGAGTGTGGAGCATCCTATATTGATCAAACAGATGCATAAACGACCGCTTAAGAGAACATAAGAACAATGTTGCCAAAAATAACCTTCTGAATTATCTACACATTTGAACAGTTGTCGATAGTTTTCAATGAAAGGAAATCTGCTATTGCCTGCGAAGACTGCACCTCGCAAATCCTACTCCAAAGCCATTATCAATCACCGCAAAGGATGCAGCAGCAAGCCTTCCCTAATTATCGCCCCTTCCCTCTATGGCCTTATTAACCCATGGAAGAAAACTTGGCCCTTTTCCCTCCTACCTTCGTGTTTCCCTCGCCTTAGTGACCTTGTAGCGCTTCTAGCCTTTCATTCACCAAAAGTCTTGGCAGCGCAATGTTAGCAGTTATTTGTGTTACATATTGCACTCCTTCATTTACTACGTGACACGCACGCAAAGCACAGTTCTGCATGTTTGTTTTACAGTGGTGAGCCCTCTGCGCTTCTCACCTTCGTGCTTCCCAACGCAACTCAGTGTCAAGTTACACTTCGAAGGGGACTTTGGAGGTGCGAGGGGATTTATGACCCTGTTTCAATCCCTATGAACTCTCCTAGAAAGTTAACTGTTGGAAACATTTGTATTCGAACCCCTCAACAACTAGATTACTCAATTTTCCGGTCCCACCGAGACGACAGTGCTGTACCCCTTTTCCTCCTTACCTATTTGTCTCTTCTACATGTACATTCTAGAGTAAAGCTTCATCGCTGGTTTGAGTCCTGCCCTGTGTTGTGCGCTTGTTTGTTCGTCCCCTTGTCTTCATCACAAACTAGGGGATATGTTTCTCACGTCACTCCTACAGTGTTATGCAACAATGAACACGTGAACTGTGGGAAGCTGTATGCCGTTCTCTGGCATGACAGACATGGGATGACAGTCTCTGAAAGACATGAAATGCAGTAAGAGTGATCCGAAGCTCAGACGTATTACATTTCACTTAATGTGGATTACCATCGGGATGTCGAAATACACTTAGAACTCATCTCGCGCTCCGTACGGGTTCGTTTGAGGACGTCATGGTCTGTCATCTTCTTAGATGCAGTAATGCCAGCTGGCGTCTACAATGGCCAATTTATTCTATTGGCAGATCTCCTGAGCTGGCAAGCAAGAGCAAATTGAACTGATAGTAATTAGGCTGGTGAGAAATGCAGAGTGTATTACTCACATTATCACACGTGTGTGATATACTTAGCACTTCCACACATGGGCTTTCATAAATCACCCCAGAGTCACGATTGTCAGAGTCACGATTTATGTGTTGTTGTTATTGTCTCTAAATCCAGAGGTGTGGCGGGGTAGATACAAAGTTTGCTCGCTGGTGGCATCTCATCGGCCGTGCTGGAGATTGGGAGGTGGTGTGTTCGAACCGTACCACCAATTGTGCTTTCTGGCCGACTTTCCAGGCGGATGTCGATTAGTCACCCATGCACTCAGCCAAGAACACATACTAATCCATTGCCTGTCTCCCTGTCATGTGTCCTCGTCTGTACGCTGCTCGCACCTTTTTTATTCATCTGCATTTCACTGTTGCAGTTGAAAAGAAGGCGAGTCCCGCTACACTTGAAGTAATAGGAAATATTACTTTGTAATTTCCTCAAGTGGTATAACATTTCGCTTGAATGAAGTACAGGAACAACAAAAAAAGCGAATGGAAACAAACGAAACAGTAAAACGGTTTCCAACACCGTCTCTGCGTGCTTATCACATTGTACAATGATTAAAACACGACCTGAGAAAGCACGGAGCTTCGGAGGTGGTGTCCCCCAGTTCGGAGCGAACGTTTGTGCAAATACTGACTGCCGAACTGAAGGTCCGCTCAGCTTCTGCGCTGAAAGAAACGACAGTCAGCAAATATCTGTGCGCACGTGTAGGCAGCTGTCCTAGGCCACCTCCATTCATAAAAAGCTTCCTTACGAAGGACTGAGTCTGATGGCCTACAGACCTGTGTTTGATTTTCCTGTCATATTTGCTCTCACGAAATCACGAATCTTGAAATCCCGGGATTCTGCGGAAGGAACCCGAGACTTCGGGACGTCAAAAATTGGTCGGGATACCGGGTATGCCGATTTACAAACCTAGTCGTCACCGTAGGCTTCGTGCACGATTAATAACACGATGCTCCCCTTCCCTGACTGCCGTAACTATCTTGGTGTTTATGTCTCTTACAATCTCACATGGGACAGCGCATGGAATACATTATTAATGCAAATCGTTCACTTGACTTCATTATAGGGGATGTTTATTAAGAAAACGACGATAGGTAACTTCATGATGGCTCGACTTAAAAGAGCACCCCCTCACCTAAAGCACCTGGCATATACTTCTTACGTACGACAGAAACTGAAGTACGCCTCTGCAATTTGGGACAGTTCAGAAACTTACCTGTCCAAGTCCATGCAGAGGATCCAGAATAGAGCTGCCCGTTTCATTGCCAACGGCTCCTTCTTCATCACATCAGTGTCATCACTAGAACAGAACTACAATTTGACCCCCCCCCCGGATTTTGGTGAGTGAGGTGGCTGGAATTTGGTGAGTGGCGGCACTACAAACCTCAGCCACCACCCCAAGGTGTTATCCGTACCGTGCCGAGAGGATGAAAGGCGAAGCCTTGAACAGTGGCGGTCGGGTTCTTGGTCAAGCCGCGGCCGATGGGTTTTCTTTAATACTCAGGGACCTTCTCACGCATATGGAAGTGACACGTGAGCGACTTGTTGGACCATCCATTTTCTAAAACCATGCATGGTTACAAATTCTTCAAACTCTATGATCGGAACGCGAAGCGTCGCCGGACCGAAGTCTACAATTCAAATCCTACAAGCTTTACAGCAAAGTACATAGTGCATGCAGCGACAGGAAATGACAAAAAAAATATAGTACCCTTGGGTTAGATGTCGCCGTTCTTCACTTAGTACACTGTTAGAAAAATTCATACCTTTTGGGGTATAAACGGCTTGTCCCAGGGCGCATGCCTTTTGAGGTATAAACGCTATACCTTGCTCGAGGTATACTAACTTTATACCTCCCTGAAGGTATATTATTTGCACTTCGGGGTATAAATATACCTAGGGGTATATTCCGAAGACATTGAGATATAATTCCGGAAAACGGTAATATTCGATTTATTTCATTGTCGTATCCGAGTGGTAGCTTCCGAGCCCCGCTTGCCACAAATAAAAAAAAGACAAAAGGAACGATAACGAAACAAGAAAATACCTGAACACGCTCACACACAAAACTCACAAAGCTTGGATGTGAATCTGAGCGAAAAGAAATGAAGTAACAATCAGCATGAAATTGGAAACCAAGGAGCAACGCCTACAAATATTAGGAAAATATTTCCAGGAAGTGTACTGGCATCAAATGGAAGGCCGACCATAGGGGCCGGCTTCCTGTAGCGTCACAAAGAGACTCGAACAACATTCTGAATACCAACCCTCGCCCAGCGACTAACACCTCTTAGGTTAACATGGAACATGCCATTGTCCACCCGGAAGAGAATGTCAGAGGTCAACCAGCGGCGGTGAAGCTCAACTTCGCCAAGCACTGCTCGCTCCCTGCAAAGAACTCTGCGGATACCGGCGTCAACAAGCTGAATCACCGCCTGCACACTGTGGCTCTGCTGCGCGTGCAAAAACATTTCCAGGAGCAGTTGGCATTTGCTGGAGAACAGATACATATATAACACACCGCTGCCACGCATAGTGAAGACCATCCTTCGCCCAGGAAGCAACTTAAGAAGTGAGGATGTGTAGTCTTAGTTATTTTGGGAACAAATAATAGGTTCCAGATGTCACTATCTAACCTAATTAGAATGCTACTATATTACCAACACTGTTTTTATTTAACTTACTGTTTAACTGGGATGATATCGTCCGCGCTACAAATTACTGTGATCTCACACGTTCCGGAAGAGAAGGTATACAAAACGCTGAAGGTATAAACGTAACAGCGAAGTACCGTATTATACTCTCAGCTGCTGTGGGAGGTATAGCCTGAGTTATCTATACCGGTTATTATCGGTTATACCGGTTATTATTAGAGCTGAGCGCGGGTGCGGGTATACCCGCAGGTACCCGCACATCGTCACGATTTGCGGGTAGAAATTCGCGATCGCTGCGGGTAGCGGGTAAAATGCGGGTGTACCCGCAATGCGACCGCGGGTAATGTTGGTATACCCGCATTATCCTTACTCCATAGCCGACTAAGTGATCCCTCTCTGTCACACGCGAGCTCAGCAGTGCCATAAGTTGGCCGTATAAATCCATGTGCCAGACTGCAGCAGGCAAGTGCTGGCAGGCGAGTTCGATTATTAATGCAGACATACATGGCTCTCTGTTGAATTGCAGTTTTATTGGCATACGATTAAAGCCGTCCGAGACACGTAGCCAACACTCACAATTTGCATTGTTTTAAAATAGAAACAGCGATAAAGTGGACGAGGAACACTTCCCCCTGCTGGTCCCTATGCGGGTATACAGACAGCAGTGCGGGTGCAGGTCGCCCAGATAAAATTCTTGCGGGTGCGGGTCACACACGCGCGGGTAGTGTGCGGGTGTGCGTCAAAGTTTGCTTACCCGCACTCACCTCTGGTTATTATATTATATTTATTTATTTAGAATACGTTAAAGACCCAAACGGGTACAACATAACGGAGAAGTTTGGCGACAATAACACTGTAGAAAAAGGGAAAAGTAATTACCATGATCGGCAAATAGCAAAAGAAACGTCAAAGATACTAAAAAAAGGAAATACAATAGTAAAGACATAAAGCAAAAACCAGCAAGCATGAACACACACAGATGCCGTGAACAACAGTGCGGAAAAAACAAAAACAACGTAAAGAAGAGTCAGGGGAGAGGTAACAAATTGCTGATGGCCGCCTGAAACTGTGGATGATTAGTGAAAAGTGCTACATCGCAGGGAAGGTCATTCCAGAGTCTTAACAATCGGCGAGTAAACGACTGGAAGCAGTAAAGGGTATTATATTTATGTAGGTAAACCTATGATCATGACGTTCAGATACGTAGGAAGGAGGCCGTAAAAGAGATGCACACAAGAAATGGTTGTGATAGATTTTGTGAAAAAGCGAAAATCCCGATTGGATACGGCGCAACGATAAGGTAGGAAGAGCAAAGTCACTCCGAAGAACGGTAATGCTAGTGTCATAGCCATATGAGTTAGTGACAAAACGAAGTGCTCGATTTTGTACTCGTTCAACTGCAGAAGAAAGGTAGTCCTGGTAGGGGTCCCAGATAGGCGAAGTATACTCAAGTTTTGGCCTGATGAAAGTCGTGTAAGCAAGCTTTTTTTACATGAGAGGGCGCAAGCCTAAGATTGCGTTGAAGGAAGCCAAAGGAACGGGTAGCGTCGGCGACAATATGGGAAATGTGTTGAGACCATGAAAGGTCTGCAGATTGTCTTACACCTAAGTATTTGTAAGATTCGACTCGGACGAGAGAAGAAGTGCCGAAGTGGTAACTTGAAATATGAGGAAAGGACCGTGAGAAGGACAGAACTTTACATTTATGAGTATTGACAGGCAGTAACCATGCCGATCACCAAGATGATATACGTACAAGGTCCTCTAGGAGTGTATCACAGTCTAGGGTGGAAGATACTTTACAGTAGATGACGCTATCGTCCGCGAAAAGACGGACAGAAGAAGTTAGCCGTTACAGATGTCATTAATGAAAATGACAAATAAAAGGGCCTATTACCGAACCCTGTCGGATTCCTGAGGTTACAGGTGCCAGAGAAGAGGTATTACCAGTTAGTTATCTATACCATGGTCTAAACAGGGTATAGACAGTGGTAATGAGATATAGTTGGGGTACTTTAGACTTCATTTATACCTTTTATATACATTTTCTTCTAACCGTGTAGGCGATGGCATCTCACTAAGCATGTAGCAGAAATTAAACGCATGCGATCAGGTGACTTGTTAATCAAGTGCACCTCCGAAACACACTGACAACATCTTGAACTCACACGAAATATTAGGCGAAAGAATAACAGCATTTTTACACAAGACTAAACACTAGCCAAGGCATCATCGCTGTGTCCGAACTTATTGACATGCCTATTGAGGAAATTCTTCTCAACCTGAAAGACCATGTCGCCATATATCACGAAAAATTAAAATCAGAAAGCACAATGAATACATTACGACCCGAATTATCATCCTGACTTTTGATCGCCCTATTCTTCCTGAAATGTTGAAACTTGGATATCTGTCAGCAGAAGTGTGACCATACATCCCAAACCCTTTGCGCTGCTTCCGTTGAACAGGTTTGCCAATGCTGTGGACTCGAGTCCTGGCCGACAGATCGCCCCCCTAAAGAAAAGGCACAAGGTCTTCTCTACAAAATTCCCTGTTGTGAGTGCCAGGCATCGTAAACAAAGTCAACAAGTCGGAAACAAACTTCACCCAAAGACTGCAACAACACAAAAAACGACGTTCGCAAGTGTGACCTGGAACGCAGCGCGCTTGCTGAGCACTGCCAAGTGAAGGACCACATAATCGACTTTGACATGCCCAGCTTATCGACTTTGAGAGTGATTTCCTTACCGACAGTCGATCCCTGGTAACCCGAACCGATCCTTGTTGCGCACTATGTGGCAAGTCTGAACACCAGATTAAAACGGGCAAAGGGCCTGACTGCTGTATGCACTGCACTTCCGATCACCCGTCTTGCTCCAGACCCTGTGCGAAATGGAAAGTTGAAAAAAAAGGTCTTGCACATCAAAGTTACACATAACATCAGTTATCCAGAAGCCAGGAAAAAAGTAGCTCCCATCTTTTTAACAACCCATAACAAAAAATGTCAAACTGGTTACACAGCCGACACAGACCGAACCATTAATAAGCACACAGACAAATGCAAGCCAAGTCCAAAGAGGTGATTCACCTCCAATCCCCGAAACTCCTGTGGCGCACTAACATCGACGCCACTTCCACTGCAGCAGTAGCTGCAGCCTCTCAAACCTCCTCCGATGCGTCCTCTTTAGAGGCGCCACCTTCGTCATTACTAGCCTTGGAGCCTAGCTCCATGAATTGTGATGACAAGAACATGAGCTCGCAAGACTCGTTCATGAGCACGAGCTCCAAGCCCCAGAGAAAAACACAAAGCAACCTTTCAGGGAAGCACTCTTTCACTCCCCGATATATAGCTGAAGGAATTAGCAGCTGTTCGCAGAAAAGTTCCAAAGCAGCCCATAACAGACCCAAAAAAGAGATAAGTGCAACAACAGCAACAACTTTATTTTGACACGATGAATGGGGAGTTTCATCGCCAGGGACGATACTCTACCCCATTGCTGGTGGTGATGCGGGGAATGAAATAATGAACCCCCTTCACAATATGGAACGCAGGCACGCGGAAAGCGAGCGCTGGATCAACTCTGCTCAGCATGGCTGGGGGAGAATGCCAGCGGTCCTTTGGTGGGAAGCCAGAGGAGTCATGAGGTGTCGAAGGACGGAACCACGATCTCCTCTGAGCAGCGCAATACGCGTCTGTCTCCGAGACTAGAAAGCTGATTCTGCAGCGCTGTTGGCCTGTTCGTTCCCATCGACACCGCAATGGCCTGGAACCCATTGGACAACCAGCCTGTGGCAGGCTTCGTAGACAAGGTTGTAAGCCATTAACACATCCAACACCAACGGTGCGGATGAGCCTCGGAGGCCAGAATTTACAATTGCTTGCAGCGCAGGTCAGTCAGTGAACACGACCCATTCCCGCGGGGTAAATCAAATTTGTGATGCAGAAAGAAAAGTATGACATAGTTCCGCAGCTGTGGTTGAAATTTGACGCGAAAGGCCACGTCCTCCCGTGTTACGCCTTCGGATGGGATGACCAATGCCGAAGTGGACTACCAATTTCGAGACGCACCGTTGGTGTATGCTGCGGCAGAGTTAGAGAATTTCGCGTCTACCAGAGCCTAAAAATGGGCTCGAAGGACTTTAGGGGAGACCTGATCTCTTCGTTCCTGGAAGTCCGGAAGACGTATGAAGGTGGGTGGCACAGGCAGAGACCAGGGGGACTCACACAAAGACACCTGAAGTCACTTGAAGTCACCTGAAGATGTGTGGAGTCATCTGAAGATGTCTGAAGTGACCTGAAGACGTCCGGAGTCACCTTAAGTCACGTGAAGGCGTCTGAGGTCACCTGAAAACGCCTGAAGTGAACTGAAGGCATTGGAGCCACTTGAAGATGTCTGGAGCAGCCTGAATACTTCTGGATCAGCTGAACTTACTTGAAGACCTCTGAAACACCTGAGAACGTCTGGATCCACCTGAAGTCACTTGATTGACCTGAAGACGTGTGGGACCCCTGAAGTCACGCAACGACGTCTGGAGTCACCTGAAGACGTCTCAAGGCACCTGATGATGTCTGGAGTCATCTGAAGACGTCTCAAGGCACCTGAAGACGTCCGGAGTCACCCTAAGTCACCTGAAGATGTTGGAAGTCACCTGAAGACATCTGGATCCGCCTGAAGACGTCTGGAGCCACCTGATGTCACCTGAAGACGGTTGAAGTCACGTGAAGATGTCTGAAGTCATCTGAAGACGTTTGAAGTCACGTGAAGAAGTCCGGAGTCATCTGAAGACGTTTCAAGTCACCTGAAGAAGTCCGGAGTCACCTTAAGTCACTGGAGGACGTCTGAAGTCATTTGAAGTCACTTAAAGACTTCTAAAGTCACCTGAGGATATCTGGAGCCACCCGAAGATGTCTGGAGTCACCTGAAGACATCTGGAGCCATCTGAAGTCACTCGAAGACATCTGGGGTTACCTGAAGTCATATGAAGACGCCTGAAGCCACTTGAAGACATCTGGAATCGTATGAAGATGCCTGAAGTCACACGAAGGCGTCTCGAGTCACCTGAAGACATCTGGAGCCGCCTGAAGATGTCTGGAGTCACCTGAAGACAGCGAAAGTCATCTGAAGTTTCCCAAAGACATCTGGATCCACCTGAAGACGTCTGGAGCAATCTGAAGTCACACGAAGCTGCCTGAACTCACTTGAAGTCCCCTAAGTCGCCTCAAGACGGGCGCAATCACCTCCAATGGCGCAATCCACGTCCACCTCCAGGGGCGCAATCACCAGTCTCCTCAAGGCAAAGGAAGATGTCGGTGCTCACCTGAAGGCATTTGAGTAACCGGAAGTCACCCAAAGACGTCTGAAGTTGCACGAATACATATGGATCCACCTGAAGACGTCTGGAGTCACCTGAAGTCACCCAAAAATGTCTGAAATCACCTGAAGAAGTCTGGAGTCACCTGAAGTCACATGAAGATGCCTGAAGTCACTTGAAGATGTCTCGAGTCTCCTGAAGACAAGTGGTGCCAGGTGATGACGTCTGGAATCACCAGGAGTCCCCTAAAGACACCTGAGCTTACTTAAAGTCGTCTGGAGCCAGATGAAGTCACACGAAGACGCCTGAAGTAACTTGAAGTCACCTAAAGACGTCTGAGGTCACCTGAAGTCAGCTGAGGATATCTGGAGCCACCCGGAGATGTCACTTGAAATCGCCTGAGTCACCCGAAAAGTCACTTGAAATCACCTGTAGACGTCTGAAGTCACCTGAAATATGTGGGGTCATCTAAAGATGTCTGAAGTCACCTGAAAACGCGTCAAGTGAACTGAAGATATCTGGAGCCACCTGGAGTCGCCTGAAGTCACTTGAGGAAGTCTGGATCAGCTGAAGTCACCTGCAGACGTCTCGAGTCATCTGAAGTCACCTGAAGGCACCTGGAGCCACCAGAAGACGTCTGGAGTCACCTGAGGGTGTCGAAGAGTCACCTTAATTCACCTGAAGACGTGTGGGTCCCCTGAAGTCACCTGAAGAAGTCTGGAGGCACTTGCAGATGCCTGAAGTCACTTAAAGACGTCTGGAGTCAAATGAAGTCCCCTGAGGACGTCAGGAGTCACTTCAAGTCATCTAAGGACGTCTGGAGTTAGCTTACATCACCTGAAGATGTCGGAAGTCACCTGATGGCGTCTGGAGTCACCTGAAGTCACATTAAGACATCTGAAGTCCCCTGAAGACGTCTGGAGTCCCTTGAAGTCACCTGACGACGTCTGAAGTTATGTGAAGATGTCTGGAGTCATCTGAAAACGTCTGAAGTCACCTGAGGACGTCTGAAGCACCTGAAGGCAACTCAAGATGTCGGTAGTCACCTGAAGGCGTTTGGAGTCAGTTGAAGTCATTCAAAGACGTCCAGAGTCGCTCGAAGACATCTGAGTTCACCTGAAGACGTCTGGAGTCACCCGAAGACGTCTGGAGCCATCTTAAATCCCTCGAGGACGTCTAGAGTCACCTGAGGTCACACGAAGATGCCTGAAGTCACTTGAAGTAACCTGTAGATGTCTGAAGCCACATGAAGATGTCTGGAGCCATCTGAAGGCGTCTGCAGTCACCTTAAGACGTGCGGAGTCACTTTAAGTCGCCTGAAGACGTCTGGATTCACCTTAAGTCATATGAAGACGACTGAAGTCACTTGAAGATGGCTCGAGTCACCTCAAGACAAGTGGAGCCTTCTGAAGACGTGTGGAATCACCTGAAGTCACCTAAAGACATCTGAAGTCAAATGAAGTTGCCTGAGGACGTCTGCAGTCACCCGAAGTCACCTGAAGATGTCTGGAGTCAGCTGAACACGTCTCCAGTCACCTGAAGACGTCCTGAGTCATCTTAAGTCACCTGAACAGGTCTGAAGTCACCTCAAGTCACACAAAGACGTCTGAAGTCGCCCGAAGACATCTGCGTCCTGAAGACGTCTGGAGCCATCTGCAATCCCTTGAAGACGTCTGGGGTCATTTGGAATCACACAAAGACTCCTGAAGTCACTTGAAGTCAACTGAAGACGTCTGGAGTTACCTTACGTCACCTGAAGGCAAATGAACATGTCGGTAGTCTACAGAAGGTGTATGGAGTCACCTGAAGTCACCTAAAGACGTATGAAGCTGCCCGAAGACATCTAGATCCAAGTGAAGACGTCTGCAGTCACCTGAAGCCTCTCGAAGATGCCTGAAGTCACCTGAAGATGTCTGGAGCTATCTGAAGGCGTCTGAGGTCACCTGAAGATGTCTGGGGTCACCTGAAGTCACGTGAATGCGTCTGAAGCCATCTGAAAATGCCTGGAGTGAACTGATGATGATGATGATTGAGGTTTTATGGCGCACAAGCAACTAAGGCTATAGTGCGCCAAAACTTTGGTGAAAGTTATGACCAGTTAAAAATCAAACGATTACGCTAAAACAATATGCTTTGTAAAATGTCACACAAACCATCATCTGATGTGGTAAAACCGTATGTAAGACTATATAGCTGATAGGCAGTCAATGTCTCTAAAAAAGTTGTAAATTCTTAAAAACGGCAACCAGGGCTTATCATCCAGCAGGAGGACTCGGTGGAGAAGTAAATTATGTTTATAAAACTCATGAATATGGCGTTGACGATGGGACTCATGTATGGGGCACTTGATAAAAATGTGGAGTACAGAGAGTTGTTCCTCACAGTGCGTACACTGAGGGGGCTCCTCTCTGCAAAGAAGAAATCCATTGTTAAGAGAGTGTGTCCGATCCGCAACCGTGATGAGATGACCTCATGTATACGACTGTCAAAATTGTCGGGCTCCCTACACAGCTTTTAACAAAACGAAGCTTTTTGCTGCTGTGTTTGTCCCAGTGTTGCTGCCATGTTTTATTGATGGCTTTTTTCACGACAGGCTTATGGTCTTGAGAAAGAATATCAAAGGGAGTTATGTCACTGGAAAGGGCAACTGCGGCAGCTGTATCGGCCTGTTCGTTGCCAGGTATCCCAACATGGCTAGGTACCCAGCAAATAACTAATTTATAAGATCTATTAGTCACTATACTTGCTAGGTATCTCGCACGATGAACAATGAGATTTTCTGTTCTACGTATGACACATATAGCCTGTAAGGCACAGAGTGAATCCGTGTATATAACTGAAGATTTGAAGTGATGCTGCAAGACGTAGTTGATAGCTAAAATAACTGCATAAATTTCTGCTGTGAAGATGGACATGATATTTTTCAAGCGGTGAGATCTTGTACCTGATTGAGAAACCATTGCACATGAAACACCATAGTCTGTCTTTGAGCCATCTGTGTATAGCTCCACATGATTTCCAAAGCTTTCCTTTACGGTCTCAAATTTTTGGAGCAGGACGGTTTTCGGGGTTTCACGCTTGTTAAACTTTGTTAGAGACTTGTCGCATTTCAGGGGAGGTTGCCATGGAGGAATTCTTTTGCTGGTTTCTGCAATCATAGAATTATACTCAGGAAAACCGTAGTCCTCAGTCATCTGTGACATATGCATGCTAAACGGAGGTACCGTAGAGAGTTTGTTCAGGAAGAGCTGTTGGTAGTGTGTCACCTTAACACATCGAAGTGCTGGATGGTGTGGATAACCCCTTATTCTTAGTGCATATGAAGTGCTAAGATAGAATCGACGCCTTCCTAAGTACCACTCATCACATTCTACATAGAGTTTTCCCATAGGTGACGTTCGGAAGGCTCCAATGATCAGACGCAGTCCCTGAGGATGTACGGATTCTAACATATTCAGAGTAGATGGTCGTGCTGATCCGTCTACTACACATCCATAGTCCAACCTTGAAAGGACAGTGGAGGAATAGATTTGATGCAGTGTTTTACGATCTGCACCCCAGGACCGATGTGAGAGTACTTTTAACAGGCTTGGTGATTTCATGCACTTTTTCTTCAAGTGCTTGATATGTGCTCCAAACGTCAGCCTTGCATCAAAGACCAGTCCAAGGAATTTATGTTCAGACTGAACAGTTATATCTTGTGTGACTATTCTAGGTGTAGGCTCAACAAACAGCCCCCTAACTCTTGAAAAACAAACGCAGATGGTCTTCTCAGGAGATAATCTGCATCCAGTCTCGTGGGACCATCTGACTAAACTGTTGATTACTAACTGTAGTTGGCACTCGCATATAGCCAGGTTAGATGAGGAATAAGACATCTGAATGTCATCTACATATAGTGAATATGTGACTGATGGCGGTATGGCATTTGCTACAGAGTTCATCTTTACAATAAAAAGTGCAACACTTAAAACGGGTCGCTGAGGAACACCGTTTTCCTGGATGAAAGGACGTGATACAGCATTGCACGACTGACCTCTGAAAGTTCTTCCCCGGAAGAAACCCTCAATGCCGCGTAGAAGACGACTGCGTATTCCAAAAGCATAGGGGTCACTCAGGATTCCATATCGCCATGCAGTGTCGTAGGCCTTTTCTAAGACAGGCAAATAATGCTCCTTCCTGACCGAAGGCTTCCCTTATAGTTGTCTCTAACCAAACGAGATGATCGACGGTTGAGCACGCAACTCGGAAACCACACTGGTACTGGCTGAGGCACTGATTTTCCTCAAGGTAATATACTAGGCGTTTGTTTACCATCCTCTCAAAAGCCTTCCCTAGACAACTTGTGAGAGCTATTGGCCTGTAGCTAGTGGCAGGAAGGATCCTTCCCCGGTTTCAAAAATGGAATTATTGTTGCTGCTTTCCAGTGTGAAGGAAAACGACCCTCCTTCCATACTAAGCTGAAGAAGTCAAGTATACCTTCCTTTGATGCTTCAGATAACTTCTGCAACATAGCACACGTAATGCGATCTGGACCTGGTGCTGTTTGTTTACATGATAATAATGCTCATGACAATTCTACCATGGTGAAAGGTTGATTAAACGAACACAGTTGTCACCAGTGTTATTATTTATGCTCTGCTTCTCAGCAGCTTCCTTGATTTTCAAAAACTCCTTACTACTACTGCCCACCTGACTTCAGACTTCTTCATGTGACTTCAAGCGACTTCACGTTACTTGAGGTGTCTTGACGTGGCTCTACATGTCTTCGGGTGACTTCAGGTGACTCCAGATGTCTTCAAATGCCCCACGCGACTTCAGGTGACCCCAGACATCTTCCGGTGCCTTGTTACAGACCTTCGTGTAATTGTACGGTACTAACCTTGTTTGTTAAATCACAAAGTTCATTACCAGGAGTTCCTTCTGTTGCTTGTTGTGTCCAGAAAATGATGGCCCGAACAATGTATGATGACATCATGTGCTGTTCCCCTTTAAAAATTTGCTAGCCATATCACGAACGCACTCCGAATCTGCCACAAGTAAATTGGAAGTGGCAACTCGCAGTTTAGCGAGCTACATTTGTCTTCCTTACAGTATCTGAGCTCTACAACAATGTATGTGCATCGTGATCCTTGAATAATTGAAATAAGTTTCCTCTATGCTGTAGCAGTGGGTTCCTGACACTCCAGTGCCTTGATCACGGATCCCCCGAATAACCTACGTTGGGAAGCACTACTCTAAGCACTTGGAACATATAATTCATTTTCCTGTGAACAAATTTCCCAATGTTATTTTTTTTTCAGGTGTGGCCAGTGTGGTTCCAGGATGGATTGTTCATGCAGGCTCAGCCTTCTATGCCGATGAGCTTCCTCGACATGATTGGTGACGTCTTGGTGACTACAGACGACTTCATGTGATATCTGGTTACAGCAGACCTCATCAGGCGACCTCGAGAGACTCTAGATGTGTTTTTGTGTGAGATCAGGGGATTCCAGGCGTCTTCAGGTGGCTTTTGGTGACTCTAGATGCATGCAGGTGCCTTGAGGTGTCCCCTGATGTCTTCAAGTGACCTCAGATGACTCCCGATGTCTTGACGTGGCTGCAGACGTCTTCAAGTGACTTCAAGTAACTTCAAATGACTTCAGATGACTCCAGATGTCTTCAAATGACTTCAAATGACTTCAGGTGACTCCAGATGTCTTGAGGTGACTCCAGATGTCTTGGTGTGGCTCTAAACGTCTCCAAGTGGCTTCAAGCGACTTCACACGTCTTCAGGTGACTTCAAGTGACTTCAGGTGGCTCCAGATAGCTTGATGTGGCTTTAGACGTCTTCAGATGACTTTGAGTGACTTCGGGTGACTCCAGATGTCTTCAAGTGACTTTAGGTGACTTCAGATGACTTCATGTGGCTCTAGACGTCTTTATTTGACTTCCAGTGACTTTAGGTGACTCGAGATGTTTTCAAGTGACTCCAGACATCTTCCGGTTTTTCATGTGACTTGTTACACACCTTCGTGTAATTGTACAGTACTAACATTGTTATATCTCGATGTTCACTACCAAGAGTTCCTTCTGCTTTTGTTTTTGTGTTGGAAAATAGTGATCCGAACATGGTCTGATAACATCACGAGCAGTTCCCATTTTTCAAATTTCCCACTCATATCACAAACCGACTCCGAATCCGCCACAAGTAACCTGGGAGCCGCAACTCACTGTTTAGGGGGCTACGGTGGTCTTGCCTTCAGTATCTGAGCTCCCGAACTTTGTACGTGCATCATTTTCCTTGAATTATTTAAGTAACAATTGCTTGTATGCTATAGCAGTGGGTTCCTGGAACCCAGGTGTCATGATCACGGATCCCCCGAATAACCTATGTTGGGAAGCACTACTCTAAGCACTTGAAACATATAATTCATTTTCCTGTGAACAAATTTCCCAATCTTATTTTTTTTTTCAGGTGTGGCCAGTGTGGTTCCAGGATGTATTGTTCGTGCAGGCTCAGCCTTCTATGCCGATGAGCTTCCTCGACATGATTGGTGACGTCTTGGTGACTACAGACGACTTCATGTGATGTCTGGTTACAGCAGACCTCATCAGGCGACCTCGAGAGACTCTAGATGTGTCTTTGTGTGAGATCAGGGGATTCCAGGCGTCTTCAGGTGGCTTTTGGTGACTCTAGATGGATGCAGGTGACTTGAGGTGTCCCCTGATGTCTTCAAGTGACCTCAGATGACTCCCGATGTCTTGACGTGGCTGCAGACGTCTTCAAGTGACTTCAAGTAACTTCAAATGACTTCAGATGACTCCAGATGTCTTCAAGTGACTACAGATGTCTTCAGGTGACTCCAGATGTCTTGGTGTGGCTCTAAATGTCTCCAAGTGGCTTCAAGTGACTTCAGACGTCTTCAGGTGACTTCAAGTGACTTCAGATGACTCCACATAGCTTGATGTGGCTTTAGGCGTCTTCAGATAACTTTGAGTGACTTCGGGTGACTCCAGATGTCTTCAAGTGACTTTAGGTGACTTCAGATGACTTCATGTGGCTCTAGACGTCTTCACTTGACTTCGAGCGACTTTAGGTGACTCGAGATGTTTTCAAGTGACTTCAAGTGTCTTCAGGTGACTCCAGACCAGTGTTGCGGATTTGAATCCACAGATTTGATTTAAATCCGGATTTAAATCCACCGGAGGGTTGGCGGATTTTATTTGCGATTTGATTTGCGCAAAAAAATATGGGCAGGATTTGGATTTGGATTGAATCGCATTTTCCACTAATGATTTGAATTTGGATTCAATCGTTTATTCCAGGTTTGATTTGGATTTGGATTCAATCGCATTTTCCACGAATGATTTGGATTTGGATTGAATAGCCCCTTTTTCAGCGGATTTGCGCGTGGATTTCGCCAAGCTCCTTCACAAGATGCATGGATTTGAAATTGAGCGAAGTGCCGTTTCGCATTCTACGCGAATTGATGTGACTTTGTCTGAAATCTGCACACGCACTAGCGGCGTCCTCTCTCCAGAGCGAAAGGAGTAGCCGTTTTGTTCCAATCACTTCCCCTCACCGCACCGAGGGAACACCACGTGCAGTTCTTTGAACGCAGTTAACGTTATTCTGTCGATTGGACGGCACCTTTCCCGTGGACCTCTAGCTGAGTCTTCAAGCACGACCCGTTTCAAGCTTGCCGAATCATGTCGCGAAATTCTTGGTCTTCACCATCATATTGAACGCATATAGGTACACGCATTCACGTCAAAACAAAGTAAAAACGAACAATAAATATATCACATCCCATCATTTCGTGATTTCGGGAAGGCAAGCCTTTCCTACTCCCACGGACAATCATGGCAAGATGTGCCATTCTTCCTCGCATACACTTTTTTTCCCTTGATTACAACAGTCTGTACTGCGCGAGGAAAATTTTTACAAAGCCCCGAAACGGCAGCATTAAAATAGACCCATGGGCTACATGTTTAGTATAAGTATTAGTAACATGTCCCACGATTTATTAACGATCCATTTAATTGTGACCCCCAGGGTATAGTAACCAACGACCTGTGGTCTTTTGAGTACTGATGGTAGAAGTGTACGCAGGCGTGTGTTTTGGGCGTAGCTGAGCCTAGGCACGCGATAGGAATTCCTTCACTCAGGCGTGTTCGCCCGGTGCTAAATGACGATCATGTTCCTGACCCAAAATCCGCTTTTGGGAAGGTGTACCATACCTACCAACTCCACACTGTTCATGCCCCGTGAAGCCCGAGTCAACACCAACACGATACGTGATGATGGAGATGGGGTTGTGCACCGCCCCTCCAAGAGTGAGCCAGTCATCTACGATTCAATACACTTTTATCAGTATCACTTTTTCTATTTTGGTGTAACACAAAAATTTAAGGGCACTTAACGAATTACGTGTTAGCAATGAAACAGAAAGTGCGGCTGATTTTCGATAAAGTTTTACTATTTTCTTTCTGGATGCCTTCAACTCAACTCCCATCATTCATTCATTACATGTATTTTCGTTGGGCTTCCCTTTGCGCCCCTCTTCCACTGGCATTGCGCAATTCCGCGCGGCGGAGTGGCCAGCTGTCGGCTACGCGCCGGCGAGGAGAGCCGTTAGAGCCAACGGGGAATTAAATGACGGAGGACGAGCTTTTTTCGTGAGGAGGAATCTAATGCTATCACACTGCAGGCCGACGCAGCTCTGGGCTCGGGCAATGCTCGGGACTGCCTAGCTCTGTGGGAAGTACTCATGCCCTCCAAAACGCGGCCGGTGTTAGCTTCCAGCTAATCGTACGGCGGCTAGTCACGCGTGAAATACAACATCCACATTCAACGATCCAAACGATCCGAAATGGCAGCGCGTCTTCAACCTTTAAGAGGGAGCACGCTCGGCATGCCCGTTGACCGCACGGGGCGTGCGAATGCTAGAGGTAACACAGTGAGGTCGCCTTCTGTCCACACTTGGGTAGTTCCATTTTAAATCGACAACGGTGGAAAATTGACAAGTTTTAATTTCCATGAAAAAAAATGTGTTAGATAGCATCTCGATTGATGACAAATGCAACAATTTCGAGCTCTATCCGATGAACCGTTTCCGATATGGAGAGACGGAAGGTTGCGGCGGCGAATGTTGGTTCGAATTTTTTCCCAACTTTGACCTCATAGCAACGCGCTTCTTGTTTTACCACATCCTTCGAATTTGCCTGATAAAAACTATGGGTTCAAGACAGCAAGCGGGAAAATTCCCGTGACTCCTACTTTAAAGGGGCGCTACGAAAAAATTCCCGAACACAGCACTTCCGGCAAAAATGTACGATTTCGAACTTTTATTCTTCATGAGCGGGTACACGCATTCCCTTGAAGTAGATTCATTAGAACCGCTAACTCATTCTCTATTGAATGGTATAGATATCATTTATATAGCTACTGTGGTAGAGCGAGCAGACGGCTGTAAGTAGAAGCAGCTCGCCAAATTGCTCCCCAATCGCCCCCCCAAAACGTCAGTTTATACATTGAATTTCCCTCTCCCCTCCCCCACTACGCGCTCCGACAAAGAAACCCCCCCAAACCGAGCGTCTGGATCCGCCCCTGACACAGGCTGATACGTGGTGACTGATAGCCTGGTACACGCCGAGCAGGCGTAACCGAAAATGCCTTTCTAAACTCAAAAATTTACGACCTAAAATATGAATAAAATTTCGGCCAGCGGATTGAGAGGTTGGACTTTATATCCTCGTCAATCAGACGAAATTTACTGTTCTTTGTGCCACGTCACGCTGTTATTTAAGCGTTGTTTAGTGAATACGTGCAGTATTAGTAATTTGTAGACACTGTTATAGGTCTAGTAATGCTACTGCACGAATTTTGGCTCCCGGATTTGTCAAAAGATTCGATAAATCCGGATTTAAAAGCGGATTTGATTTAGGTCCGGAAAAACAAATCCGGATTTAAAAGGATTTGATTTAACGTGTTAAAATTAAATCCGGACTTGATTTGAATTTGATTTACTACCTTCAGAAAAAATGCGGATTTGATTTAAATCCGATTTGAGCGGCCAAATCCGCAACACTGCTCCAGACATCTTCCGGTTTCTTCATGTGATTTGTTACACACCTTCGTGTAATTGTACAGCACTAACATTGTTATATCCCGATGTTCACTACCAAGAGTTCCTACTGCTTTTGTTTTTCTGTTGGAAAATAGTGATCCGAAAATGGTCTGATGACATCACGTGCAGTTTCCATTTTTCAAACTTCCCACCCATATCACAAACCAACTCTGAATCCGCCACAAGTAACTTGGGAGCCGAAACTCACAGTTTAGGGGGCTACAGTGGTCTTGCCTTCAGTATCTGAGCTCCCGAACTTTGTACGTGCATCATTTTCCTTGAATTATTTAAGTAACAATTGCTTATATGCGATAGCAGTGGGTTCCTGGAACCCAGGTGCCATGATCACGGATCCCACGAATAACCTATGTTGGGAATCACTACTCTAAGCACTTGGAACATATAATTCATTTTCCTGTCAACAAATTTCCCACTGTTATTTTTTTCAGGTGTGGCCAGTGTGGTTACAGGATGGATTGTTCGTGCAGGCTCAGCCTTCTATGCCGATGAGCTTCCTCGATATGACTGCTGACGTCTTGGTGACTACAGACGACTTCATGTGATGTCTGGTTACAGCAGACCTCATCAGGCGACCTCGAGAGACTCTAGACTTGTCTTCGTGTGAGATCAGGGGACTCCAGGCGTCTTCAGGTGGCTTTTGGTGACTCCAGATGCCTGCAGGTGACTTGAGGTGTCCCCTGATGTCTTCAAGTGACCTCAGATGACTCCCGATGTCTTGACGTGGTTGCAGACGTCTTCAAGTGACTTCAAGTAACTTCAGATGACTCCAGATGTCTTCAAGTGACTACAGATGTCTTCAAGTGACTACAGATGTCTTGGGGTGTGGCTCTAAACGTCTCCAAGTGGCTTCAGACGTCTTCAGGTGACTTCAAGTGACTTCAGATGGCTCCAGATAGCTTGATGTAGCTTTAGGCGTCTTCAGATGACTTTGAGTGACTTTGGGTGACTCCAGATGTGTTCAAGTGACTTTAGGTGACTTCAGATGACTTCATGTGGCTCTAGACGTCTTCATTTGACTTCGAGTGACTTTAGGTGACTCGAGATGTTTTCAAGTGACTTCAAGTGTCTTCAGGTGACTCCAGACATCTTCCGGTTTCTTCATGTGACTTGTTACACACCTTCGTGTAATTGTACAGTACTAACATTGTTATATCTCGATCTTCACTACCAAGAGTTCCTTCTGCTTTTGTTTTTGTGTTGGAAAATAGTGATCCAAACACGGTCTGATGACATCACGAGCAGTTCCCATTTTTCAAATTTCCCACCCATATCACAAACCGACTCCGAAAACGCCACAAGTAACTTGGGAGCCGCAACTCACAGTTTAGGGGGCTACAGTGGTCTTGCCTTCAGTATCTGAGCTCCCGAACTTTGTGCGTGCATCATTTTCCTTGAATTATCTAAGTAACAATTGCTTGTATGCTATAGCAGTGGGTTCCTTGAACTCAGGTGCCATGATCACGGATCCCCCGAATAACCTACGTTGGGAGCACTACTCTAAGCACTTGGAACATATAATTCATTTTCTTCTCAACAAATATCCCAATGTTATTTTTCCAGGTGTGGCCAGTGTGGTTCCAGGATGGATTGTTTGAGCAGGCTCAGCTTTCTATGCCGATGAGCTTCCTCGACATGATTGCTGACGTCTTGGTGACTACAGACGACTTCATGTGATGTCTGGTTACAGCAGACCTCTTCAGGCGACCTCGAGAGACTCTAGATGTGTCTTCGTGCGAGATCAGGGGAATCCAGGCATCTTCAGGTGGCTTTTGGTGACTCCAGATGCCTGCAGGTGACTTGAGGTGTCGCCTGATGTCTTCGAGTGACCTCAGATGACTCCCGATGTCTTGACGTGGCTGCAGACGTCTTCAAGTGACTTCAAGTAACTTCAAATGACTTCAGATGACTCCAGATCTCTTCAAGTGACTACAGATGTCTTGAGGTGACTCGAGATGTCTTGATGTGGCTCTAAACGTCTCCAAGGGGCTTCAAGCGACTTCAGACGTCTTGATGTGACTTCAAGTGACTTCAGATGGCTCCAGATAGCTTGATGCGGCTTTAGACGTCTTCAGACGACTTTGATGACTTTGGGTGACTCCAGATGTCTTCAAGTGACTTTAGGTGACTTCAGATGACTTCATGTGGCTCAAGACGTCTTCATTTGACTTCGAGTGACTTTAGGTGACTTGAGATGTTTTCAAGTGAATTCAAGTAGCTTCAGGTGACTCCAGACATCTCCCGGTTTCTTCATGTGACTTGTTACACACCTTCGTGTAATTGTACAGTACTAACCTTGTTATATCTCGAAGTTCACTACCAAGAGTTCCTTCTGCTTTTGTTTTTGTGTTGGAAAATAGTGATCCGAACATGGTCTGATGACATCACGAGCAGTTCCCATTTTTCAAATTTCCCACCCATATCACAAACCGACTCCGAATCCGCCACAAGTAACATGGGAGCCGCAACTCACACTTTAGGGGGCTACAGTGGACTTGCCTTCAGTATCTGAGCTCCCGAACTTTGTACGTGCATCATTTTCCTTGAATTATTTAAGTAACAATTGCTTGTATGCTGTAGCAGTGGGTTCCTGGAACCCAGGTGCCATGATCACGGATCCCCCGAATAACCTACGTTGGAAGCACTACTCTAAGCACTTGGAACATATAATTCATTTTCCTGTCAACAAATTTCCCAATGTTATTTTTTCCAGGTGTGGCCAGTGTGGTTCCAGGATGGATTGTTCGTGCAGGCCCAGCCTTCTATGCCGATGAGCCTCCTCGACATGATTGCTGACGTCTTGGTGACTACAGACGACTTCATGTGATGTCTGGTTACAGCAGACCTCATCAGGCGACCTCGAGAGACTCTAGATGTGTCTTCGTGTGAGATCAGGGGGATCCAGGCATCTTCAGGTGGCTTTTGGTGACTCCAGATGCCTGCAGGTGACTTGAGGTGTCCCCTGATGTCTTCGAGTGACCCCAGATGACTCCCGATGTCTTGACGTGGCTGCAGACGTCTTCAAGTGACTTCAAGTAACTTCAAATGACTTCAGATGACTCCAGATGTCTTCAAGCGACTACAGATGTCTTCAGGTGACTCCAGATGTCTTGGTGTGGCTCTAAACGTCTCCAAGTGGCTTCAAGCTACTTCAGACGTCTTCAGGTGACTTCAAGTGACTTCAGATGGCTCCAGATAGCTTGATGTGGCTTTAGACGTCTTCAAATGACTTTGAGTGACTTCGGGTGACTCCAGATGTCTTCAAGTGACTTTAGGTGACTTCAGATGACTTCATGTGGCTCTAGACGTCTTCATTTGACTTCGAGTAACTTTAGGTGACTCGAGATGTTTTCAAGTGACTTCAAGTGTCTTCAGGTGACTCCAGACATCTTCCGGTTTCTTCATGTGACTTGTTACACACCTTCGTGTAATTGTACAGTACTAACATTGTTATATCTCCGTTATATCTCGATGTTCACTACCAAGAGTTCCTTCTGCTTTTGTTTTTGTGTTGGAAAATAGTGATCCGAACATGGTCTGATGACATCACAAGCAGTTCCCATTTTTCAAATTTCCCACCCATATCACAAACCGACTCCGAATCCGCCACAAGTAACATGGGAGCCGCAACTCACAGTTTAGGGGGCTACAGTGGTCTTGCGTTCAGTATCTGAGCTCCCGAACTTTGTATGTGCATCATTTTCCTTGAATTATTTAAGTAACAATTGCTTGTATGCTATAGCAGTGGGTTGGAACCCAGGGGCCATGATCACGGATCCCCCAAATAACCTACGTTGGGAAGCACTACTCAAAGCACTTGGAACATATAATTCATTTTCCTGTCAACAAATTTCCCAAAGTTATTTTTTCCAGGTGTGGCCAGTGTGGTTACAGGATGGATTGTTCGTGCAGACTCACCCTTCTATGCCGATGAGCTTCCTCCACATGATTGCTGACGTCTTGGTGGCTACAGACGACTTCATGTGATGTCTGGTTACAGCAGACCTCATCAGGCGACCTCGAGAGACTCTAGACTTGTCTTCGTGTGAGATCAGGGGACTCCAGGCGTCTTCAGGTGGCTTTTGGTGACTCCAGATGCCTGCAGGTGACTTGAGGTGTCCCCTGATGTCTTCAAGTGACCTCAGATGACTCCCGATGTCTTGACGTGGCTGCAGACGTCTTCAAGTGACTTCAAGTAACTTCAGATGACTCCAGATGTCTTCAAGTGACTACAGATGTCTTCAAGTGACTACAGATGTCTTGGGGTGTGGCTCTAAACGTCTCCAAGTGGCTTCAGACGTCTTCAGGTGACTTCAGATGGCTCCAGATAGCTTGATGTAGCTTTAGGCGTCTTCAGGTGACTTTGAGTGACTTCGGGTGACTCCAGATGTGTTCAAGTGACTTTAGGTGACTTCAGATGACTTCATGTGGCTCTAGACGTCTTCATTTGACTTCGAGTGACTTTAGGTGACTCGAGATGTTTTCAAGTGACTTCAAGTGTCTTCAGGTGACTCCAGACATCTTCCGGTTTCTTGATGTGACTTGTTACACACCTTCGTGTAATTGTACAGTACTAACATTGTTATATCTCGATCTTCACTACCAAGAGTTCCTTCTGCTTTTGTTTTTGTGTTGGAAAATAGTGATCCAAACATGGTCTGATGACATCACGAGCAGTTCCCATTTTTCAAATTTCCCACCCATATCACAAACCGACTCCGAAAACGCCACAAGTAACTTGGGAGCCGCAACTCACAGTTTAGGGGGCTACAGTGGTCTTGCCTTCAGTATCTGAGCTCCCGAACTTTGTGCGTGCATCATTTTCCTTGAATTATCTAAGTAAGAATTGCTTGTATGCTATAGCAGTGGGTTCCTTGAACTCAGGTGCCATGATCACGGATCCCCCGAATAACCTACGTTGGGAGCACTACTCTAAGCACTTGGAACATATAATTCATTTTCTTGTCAACAAATTTCCCAATGTTATTTTTCCAGGTGTGGCCAGTGTGGTTCCAGGATGGATTGTTTGAGCAGGCTCAGCTTTCTATGCCGATGAGCTTCCTCGATATGACTGCTGACGTCTTGGTGACTACAGACGACTTCATGTGATGTCTGGTTACAGCAGACCTCATCAGGCGACCTCGAGAGACTCTAGACTTGTCTTCGTGTGAGATCAGGGGACTCCAGGCGTCTTCAGGTGGCTTTTGGTGACTCCAGATGCCTGCAGGTGACTTGAGGTGTCCCCTGATGTCTTCAAGTGACCTCAGATGACTCCCGATGTCTTGACGTGGCTGCAGACGTCTTCAAGTGACTTCAAGTAACTTCAGATGACTCCAGATGTCTTCAAGTGACTACAGATGTCTTGAGGTGACTCCAGATGTCTTGATGTGGCTCTAAACGTCTCCAAGGGGCTTCAAGCGATTTCAGACGTCTTGAGGTGACTTCAAGTGACTTCAGATGGCTCCAGATAGCTTGATGCGGCTTTAGACGTCTTCAGACGACTTTGATGACTTTGGGTGACTCCAGATGTCTTCAAGTGACTTTAGGTGACTTCAGATGACTTCATGTGGCTCAAGACGTCTTCATTTGACTTCGAGTGACTTTAGGTGACTTGAGATGTTTTCAAGTGAATTCAAGTAGCTTCAGGTGACTCCAGACATCTCCCGGTTTCTTCATGTGACTTGTTACACACCTTCGTGTAATTGTACAGTACTAACCTTGTTATATCTCGAAGTTCACTACCAAGAGTTCCTTCTGCTTTTGTTTTTGTGTTGGAAAATAGTGATCCGAACATGGTCTGATGACATCACGAGCAGTTCCCATTTTTCAAATTTCCCACCCATATCACAAACCGACTCCGAATCCGCCACAAGTAACATGGGAGCCGCAACACACACTTTAGGGGGCTACAGTGGACTTGCCTTCAGTATCTGAGCTCCCGAACTTTGTACGTGCATCATTTTCCTTGAATTATTTAAGTAACAATTGCTTGTATGCTGTAGCAGTGGGTTCCTGGAACCCAGGTGCCATGATCACGGATCCCCCGAATAACCTACGTTGGGAAGCACTACTCTAAGCACTTGGAACATATAATTCATTTTCCTGTCAACAAATTTCCCAATGTTATTTTTTCCAGGTGTGGCCAGTGTGGTTCCAGGATGGATTGTTCGTGCAGGCCCAGCCTTCTATGCCGATGAGCCTCCTCGACATGATTGCTGACGTCTTGGTGACTACAGACGACTTCATGTGATGTCTGGTTACAGCAGACCTCATCAGGCGACCTCGAGAGACTCTAGATGTGTCTTCGTGTGAGATCAGGGGGATCCAGGCATCTTCAGGTGGCTTTTGGTGACTCCAGATGCCTGCAGGTGACTTGAGGTGTCCCCTGATGTCTTCGAGTGACCTCAGATGACTCCCGATGTCTTGACGTGGCTGCAGACGTCTTCAAGTGACTTCAAGTAACTTCAAATGACTTCAGATGACTCCAGATGTCTTCAAGCGACTACAGATGTCTTCAGGTGACTCCAGATGTCTTGGTGTGGCTCTAAACGTCTCCAAGTGGCTTCAAGCTACTTCAGACGTCTTCAGGTGACTTCAAGTGACTTCAGATGGCTCCAGATAGCTTGATGTGGCTTTAGACGTCTTCAAATGACTTTGAGTGACTTCGGGTGACTCCAGATGTCTTCAAGTGACTTTAGGTGACTTCAGATGACTTCATGTGGCTCTAGACGTCTTCATTTGACTTCGAGTAACTTTAGGTGACTCGAGATGTTTTCAAGTGACTTCAAGTGTCTTCAGGTGACTCCAGACATCTTCCGGTTTCTTCATGTGACTTGTTACACACCTTCGTGTAATTGTACAGTACTAACATTGTTATATCTCGATGTTCACTACCAAGAGTTCCTTCTGCTTTTGTTTTTGTGTTGGAAAATAGTGATCCGAACATGGTCTGATGACATCACAAGCAGTTCCCATTTTTCAAATTTCCCATCCATATCACAAACCGACTCCGAATCCGCCACAAGTAACATGGGAGCCGCAACTCACAGTTTAGGGGGCTACAGTGGTCTTGCGTTCAGTATCTGAGCTCCCGAACTTTGTACGTGCATCATTTTCCTTGAATTATTTAAGTAACAATTGCTTGTATGCTATAGCAGTGGGTTCCTGGAACCCAGGGGCCATGATCACGGATCCCCCAAATAACCTACGTTGGGAAGCACTACTCTAAGCACTTGGAACATATAATTCATTTTCCTGTCAACAAATTTCCCAAAGTTATTTTTTCCAGGTGTGGCCAGTGTGGTTACAGGATGGATTGTTCGTGCAGACTCACCCTTCTATGCCGATGAGCTTCCTCCACATGATTGCTGACGTCTTGGTGGCTACAGACGAATTCATGTGATGTCTGGTTACAGCAGACCTCATCAGGCGACCTCGAGAGACTCTAGACTTGTCTTCGTGTGAGATCAGGGGACTCCAGGCGTCTTCAGGTGGCTTTTGGTGACTCCAGATGCCTGCAGGTGACTTGAGGTGTCCCCTGATGTCTTCAAGTGACCTCAGATGACTCCCGATGTCTTGACGTGGCTGCAGACGTCTTCAAGTGACTTCAAGTAACTTCAGATGACTCCAGATGTCTTCAAGTGACTCAGATGTCTTCAAGTGACTACAGATGTCTTGGGGTGTGGCTCTAAACGTCTCCAAGTGGCTTCAGACGTCTTCAGGTGACTTCAAGTGACTTCAGATGGCTCCAGATAGCTTGATGTAGCTTTAGGCGTCTTCAGATGACTTTGAGTGACTTCGGGTGACTCCAGATGTGTTCAAGTGACTTTAGGTGACTTCAGATGACTTCATGTGGCTCTAGACGTCTTCATTTGACTTCGAGTGACTTTAGGTGACTCGAGATGTTTTCAAGTGACTTCAAGTGTCTTCAGGTGACTCCAGACATCTTCCGGTTTCTTCATGTGACTTGTTACACACCTTCGTGTAATTGTACAATACTAACATTGTTATATCTCGATCTTCACTACCAAGAGTTCCTTCTGCTTTTGTTTTTGTGTTGGAAAATAGTGATCCAAACATGGTCTGATGACATCACGAGCAGTTCCCATTTTTCAAATTTCCCACCCATATCACAAACCGACTCCGAAAACGCCACAAGTAACTTGGGAGCCACAACTCACAGTTTAGGGGGCTACAGTGGTCTTTTCAGTATCTGAGCTCCCGAACTTTGTGCGTGCATCATTTTCCTTGAATTATCTAAGTAACAATTGCTTGTATGCTATAGCAGTGGGTTCCTTGAACTCAGGTGCCATGATCACGGATCCCCCGAATAACCTACGTTGGGAGCACTACTCTAAGCACTTGGAACATATAATTCATTTTCTTGTCAACACATTTCCCAATGTTATTTTTCCAGGTGTGGACAGTGTGGTTCCAGGATGGATTGTTTGAGCAGGCTCAGCTTTCTATGCCGATGAGCTTCCTCGACATGATTGCTGACGTCTTGGTGACTACAGACGACTTCATGTGATGTCTGGTTACAGCAGACCTCTTCAGGCGACCTCGAGAGACTCTAGATGTGTCTTCGTGCGAGATCAGGGGAATCCAGGCATCTTCAGGTGGCTTTTGGTGACTCCAGATGCCTGCAGGTGACTTGAGGTGTCGCCTGATGTATTCGAGTGACCTCAGATGACTCCCGATGTCTTGACGTGGCTGCAGACGTCTTCAAGTGACTTCAAGTAACTTCAAATGACTTCAGATGACTCCAGATCTCTTCAAGTGACTACAGATGTCTTGAGGTGACTCCAGATGTCTTGATGTGGCTCTAAACGTCTCCAAGGGGCTTCAAGCGACTTCAGACGTCTTGAGGTGACTTCAAGTGACTTCAGATGGCTCCAGATAGCTTGATGCGGCTTTAGACGTCTTCAGACGACTTTGATGACTTTGGGTGACTCCAGATGTCTTCAAGTGACTTTAGGTGACTTCAGATGACTTCATGTGGCTCAAGACGTCTTCATTTGACTTCGAGTAACTTTAGGTGACTTGAGATGTTTTCAAGTGAATTCAAGTAGCTTCAGGTGACTCCAGACATCTTCCGGTTTCTTCATGTGACTTGTTACACACCTTCGTGTAATTGTACAGTACTAACATTGTTATATCTCGATCTTCACTACCAAGAGTTCCTTCTGCTTTTGTTTTTGTGTTGGAAAATAGTGATCCAAACATGGTCTGATGACATCACGAGCAGCTCCCATTTTTCAAATTTCCCACCCATATCACAAACCGACTCCGAAAACGCCACAAGTAACTTGGGAGCCACAACTCACAGTTTAGGGGGCTACAGTGGTCTTTTCAGTATCTGAGCTCCCGAACTTTGTGCGTGCATCATTTTCCTTGAATTATCTAAGTAACAATTGCTTGTATGCTATAGCAGTGGGTTCCTTGAACTCAGGTGCCATGATCACGGATCCCCCAAATAACCTACGTTGGGAAGCACTACTCTAAGCACTTGGAACATATAATTCATTTTCCTGTCAACAAATTTCCCAAAGTTATTTTTTCCAGGTGTGGCCAGTGTGGTTACAGGATGGATTGTTCGTGCAGACTCACCCTTCTATGCCGATGAGCTTCCTCCACATGATTGCTGACGTCTTGGTGGCTACAGACGAATTCATGTGATGTCTGGTTACAGCAGACCTCATCAGGCGACCTCGAGAGACTCTAGACTTGTCTTCGTGTGAGATCAGGGGACTCCAGGCGTCTTCAGGTGGCTTTTGGTGACTCCAGATGCCTGCAGGTGACTTGAGGTGTCCCCTGATGTCTTCAAGTGACCTCAGATGACTCCCGATGTCTTGACGTGGCTGCAGACGTCTTCAAGTGACTTCAAGTAACTTCAGATGACTCCAGATGTCTTCAAGTGACTACAGATGTCTTCAAGTGACTACAGATGTCTTGGGGTGTGGCTCTAAACGTCTCCAAGTGGCTTCAGACGTCTTCAGGTGACTTCAAGTGACTTCAGATGGCTCCAGATAGCTTGATGTAGCTTTAGGCGTCTTCAGATGACTTTGAGTGACTTCGGGTGACTCCAGATGTGTTCAAGTGACTTTAGGTGACTTCAGATGACTTCATGTGGCTCTAGACGTCTTCATTTGACTTCGAGTGACTTTAGGTGACTCGAGATGTTTTCAAGTGACTTCAAGTGTCTTCAGGTGACTCCAGACATCTTCCGGTTTCTTCATGTGACTTGTTACACACCTTCGTGTAATTGTACAGTACTAACATTGTTATATCTCGATCTTCACTACCAAGAGTTCCTTCTGCTTTTGTTTTTGTGTTGGAAAATAGTGATCCAAACATGGTCTGATGACATCACGAGCAGTTCCCATTTTTCAAATTTCCCACCCATATCACAAACCGACTCCGAAAACGCCACAAGTAACTTGGGAGCCACAACTCACAGTTTAGGGGGCTACAGTGGTCTTTTCAGTATCTGAGCTCCCGAACTTTGTGCGTGCATCATTTTCCTTGAATTATCTAAGTAACAATTGCTTGTATGCTATAGCAGTGGGTTCCTTGAACTCAGGTGCCATGATCACGGATCCCCCAAATAACCTACGTTGGGAAGCACTACTCTAAGCACTTGGAACATATAATTCATTTTCCTGTCAACAAATTTCCCAAAGTTATTTTTTCCAGGTGTGGCCAGTGTGGTTACAGGATGGATTGTTCGTGCAGACTCACCCTTCTATGCCGATGAGCTTCCTCCACATGATTGCTGACGTCTTGGTGGCTACAGACGAATTCATGTGATGTCTGGTTACAGCAGACCTCATCAGGCGACCTCGAGAGACTCTAGACTTGTCTTCGTGTGAGATCAGGGGACTCCAGGCGTCTTCAGGTGGCTTTTGGTGACTCCAGATGCCTGCAGGTGACTTGAGGTGCCCCTGATGTCTTCAAGTGACCTCAGATGACTCCCGATGTCTTGACGTGGCTGCAGACGTCTTCAAGTGACTTCAAGTAACTTCAGATGACTCCAGATGTCTTCAAGTGACTACAGATGTCTTCAAGTGACTACAGATGTCTTCAAGTGACTACAGATGTCTTGGGGTGTGGCTCTAAACGTCTCCAAGTGGCTTCAGACGTCTTCAGGTGACTTCAAGTGACTTCAGATGGCTCCAGATAGCTTGATGTAGCTTTAGGCGTCTTCAGATGACTTTGAGTGACTTCGGGTGACTCCAGATGTGTTCAAGTGACTTTAGGTGACTTCAGATGACTTCATGTGGCTCTAGACGTCTTCATTTGACTTCGAGTGACTTTAGGTGACTCGAGATGTTTTCAAGTGACTTCAAGTGTCTTCAGGTGACTCCAGACATCTTCCGGTTTCTTCATGTGACTTGTTACACACCTTCGTGTAATTGTACAGTACTAACATTGTTATATCTCGATCTTCACTACCAAGAGTTCCTTCTGCTTTTGTTTTTGTGTTGGAAAATAGTGATCCAAACATGGTCTGATGACATCACGAGCAGTTCCCATTTTTCAAATTTCCCACTCATATCACAAACCGACTCCGAAAACGCCACAAGTAACTTGGGAGCCACAACTCACAGTTTAGGGGGCTACAGTGGTCTTTTCAGTATCTGAGCTCCCGAACTTTGTGCGTGCATCATTTTCCTTGAATTATCTAAGTAACAATTGCTTGTATGCTATAGCAGTGGGTTCCTTGAACTCAGGTGCCATGATCACGGATCCCCCGAAAAACCTACGTTGGGAGCACTACTCTAAGCACTTGGAACATATAATTCATTTTCTTGTCAACAAATTTCCCAATGTTATTTTTCCAGGTGTGGACAGTGTGGTTCCAGGATGGATTGTTTGAGCAGGCTCAGCTTTCTATGCCGATGAGCTTCCTCGACATGATTGCTGACGTCTTGGTGACTACAGACGACTTCATGTGATGTCTGGTTACAGCAGACCTCTTCAGGCGACCTCGAGAGACTCTAGATGTGTCTTCGTGCGAGATCAGGGGAATCCAGGCATCTTCAGGTGGCTTTTGGTGACTCCAGATGCCTGCAGGTGACTTGAGGTGTCGCCTGATGTCTTCGAGTGACCTCAGATGACTCCCGATGTCTTGACGTGGCTGCAGACGTCTTCAAGTGACTTCAAGTAACTTCAAATGACTTCAGATAACTCCAGATCTCTTCAAGTGACTACAGATGTCTTGAGGTGACTCCAGATGTCTTGATGTGGCTCTAAACGTCTCCAAGGGGCTTCAAGCGACTTCAGACGTCTTGAGGTGACTTCAAGTGACTTCAGATGGCTCCAGATAGCTTGATGCGGCTTTAGACGTCTTCAGACGACTTTGATGACTTTGGGTGACTCCAGATGTCTTCAAGTGACTTTAGGTGACTTCAGATGACTTCATGTGGCTCAAGACGTCTTCATTTGACTTCGAGTAACTTTAGGTGACTTGAGATGTTTTCAAGTGAATTCAAGTAGCTTCAGGTGACTCCAGACATCTCCCGGTTTCTTCATGTGACTTGTTACACACCTTCGTGTAATTGTACAATACTAACCTTGTTATATCTCGAAGTTCACTACCAAGAGTTCCTTCTGCTTTTGTTTTTGTGTTGGAAAATAGTGATCCGAACATGGTCTGATGACATCACGAGCAGTTCCCATTTTTCAAATTTTCCACCCATATCACAAACTGACTCCGAATCCACCACAAGTAACATGGGAGCCGCAACTCACACTTTAGGGGGCTACAGTGGACTTGCCTTCAGTATCTGAGCTCCCGAACTTTGTACGTGCATCATTTTCCTTGAATTATTTAAGTAACAATTGCTTGTATGCTGTAGAAGTGGGTTCCTGGAACCCAGGTGCCATGATCACGGATCCCCCGAATAACCTACGTTGGGAAGCACTACTCTAAGCACTTGGAACATATAATTCATTTTCCTGTCAACAAATTTCCCAATGTTATTTTTTCCAGGTGTGGCCAGTGTGGTTCCAGGATGGATTGTTCGTGCAGGCCCAGCCTTCTATGCCGATGAGCCTCCTCGACATGATTGCTGACGTCTTGGTGACTACAGACGACTTCATGTGATGTCTGGTTACAGCAGACCTCATCAGGCGACCTCGAGAGACTCTAGATGTGTCTTCGTGTGAGATCAGGGGAATCCAGGCACCTTCAGGTGGCTTTTGGTGACTCCAGATGCCTGCAGGTGACTTGAGGTGTCCCCTGATGTCTTCGAGTGACCTCAGATGACTCCCGATGTCTTGACGTGGCTGCAGACGTCTTCAAGTGACTTCAAGTAACTTCAAATGACTTCAGATGACTCCAGATGTCTTCAAGCGACTACAGATGTCTTCAGGTGACTCCAGATGTCTTGGTGTGGCTCTAAACGTCTCCAAGTGGCTTCAAGCTACTTCAGACGTCTTCAGGTGACTTCAAGTGACTTCAGATGGCTCCAGATAGCTTGATGTGGCTTTAGACGTCTTCAAATGACTTTGAGTGACTTCGGGTGACTCCAGATGTCTTCAAGTGACTTTAGGTGACTTCAGATGACTTCATGTGGCTCTAGACGTCTTCATTTGACTTCGAGTAACTTTAGGTGACTCGAGATGTTTTCAAGTGACTTCAAGTGTCTTCAGGTGACTCCAGACATCTTCCGGTTTCTTCATCCCAGCAAACCAAAAACGTCGCAGAGACATCCTGTGAATATCTTCTAGTGGACATTTGGATATCCCAGTTACCTTCGCAGAGAGCTCATGGACGTCTGCTGTACATTGAGGAGACTATGCTTTCTGTAGCCAGTGCACGTTCCATGAATGTCCCACAAATAAAAAACTGGGATATTTGGATGTTCACCAGACATTCAACGATAAGCTCTATATTGATGCCAGACCTTTCATTATCGCCCCTTGCCCTTCATTTTCTTCCATTAATTTACATTATAAGCAGGTAAACACATACATAAACATTATACCAAAACTTTATTCATTGCAAACGACAAATACAGAGCTTGAAGGCAACGCTCAATAGTTTGCTGCATATAAAATTAACTTTCCTTAAGTACAAAATACACCATAAAAATAGCCATGTTTACAAAATGCAGCACAGCCTGCATTCTGCATACACACAGTTTATATCACAGTTAAAAATGAGCATATATGACTAGGACATTTCCGCTGCATAAAGCATGATGCAATGGAGCTCCGTTATATTGATATGATGCCATTAAAAACGAATGGTCTGCTGACGCACAAAGTAGTTAAAAAGTAAAACCCAAAAAGTAAAAATGAGTGATAAAATACAGTTGGAAGGACAGCATTGTTGTGTGTATACAGGGTGCTTCAGATAAACCGCAGCCTGGATAATTCAGAGAGAGCTGCAGGTATCAGGAAACTTACTTTCTTGCAGACATCGATGAAGCAGTGTCAATAAGCTACCAACATAATCTTGAAGTAGAAAATGGAAGAAAGGAGTGTCTTTTGCGGCTTCCCATGAAAGAATTACGTTAACCAAAGCCTATTAACTAATAAAAACAGACTGGAGTCTATCAGGTTTTTCCTTCCACAAAAAAGTATCATCTGCAGCTCCCAAGGCGTGATAGACTTCCCACTTGTCTGACTTGTACTTAAAAGCTTGGAGTTTTATTAAACTGATTTTCTATTTCTATCTAGTTAATGATTGTATGTAAATTAGTTTTGTGCTGTGAAGCTCATGGTCAGTGCCTCACGGATGCCTGCAAAAATAAGGTTTCTCGGCGCAGTCGTCTCTCAACCATCCAGCCCAGGGATTTAACTAGAACACCCTGTATATCGTGGCTTCTGCAGGTATATAACCCCCATCAAAAAAAAAGTATTGACTAGACTGGGATAGACTAGACTCGGCTGGCTGGATAACAATACAGAACAGGAAATCTTGCTTCTTTGCTGTGAAGCACAAGTCCTTGGGTGGGGTTACATTTCCTTTCCCATCTAGCTCCTGGGGTATACTCGACTTCTAGCACTTGTTCACACGGAGGCTGAAAGAAAAAAGAACAAATAATTATCATTGCTTTGAGTGGTATAAAAGAAACTGAGACAGACACAGCTTACGCTTTCCTGTGTCAGTCTCAGTCTCTCCACGTTTAAGTAACATCTCAAGTATATCAACATGCTGTACTTGCTCTTGCATTCTTGCATGAGACAGCAAGTGCTTTGTATTGCGAAAGCAGTTTTGCCCAGGCAGAAACACTGACTTTATTTTATTTATTAGCTTATTCATTTTTATTGTGTTTAGTCCCTGAAAGCTAGGTTCGACTTCCTTCCCCGTCCACACGTGTTCCTTACAAGGACAACTGTAGTGTGAGTATGGGTTATGGACATCTAGAAAATTGAAGTCAGGCAAATTTTACTTTGAGAACAGAAACAGAAGGCTGCGATACCAAAATGAATGAACGCAGTGTGAGTACAGAGATGGACAAACACACACAGCATTCATTCTGCCTGTTGTTACCCTGCAATTGTTCATTAGCGAACATTACAACCAACATATTTCATTGGCAAGGGTGCACTAATAAGTCTGCTAGAAAAATTGCATTTGCCCTATACATGGAAACAGTACAGAACCCAAAGCATAACCTCAAGTACTATTACACAGGAGACACCCCTTACGAAAGTGGTTACCTGGTTCCGATCCCTGTGCTCTCTTACACCTCTCTGAAGCATGTCTCAGCCACTCTTTGATTTCTGCTTCCACCTCGTATTTTGATGCCTTGGAAAACTTCTCCTGAGCTTGTAGTGCGCCTGTAGAAGAGTGTTATAGACGAAATAATGGCAGACGGCTCTATCACCTTCAGGATAGAATATACAAGCATACCATGATACATACGCATTATTAGGTGAGAGAACTTAAGTTCCACAAACTTCAGTTTGCCTTTACGGCCTTCCCAGCTGTACTGCTGTGCCAGCTCATTTGTGAAGGTGTGCGACAGAATCCTCCTCACGGCGGAACGTACAGAGCTTCCCCCTAGTGATGTGAGCTCTCTCACCTGCAAACAGACAAAATAAAGGAGGAGTGTTAGAATGGACAGATACTAACACAAGTGCTGAACAGCAGCACCAGACACACATATACAGCTATTATGCTGTACAGGAATTTGTCATATTTTGTGCAAGCTATATGGTTCGTCATACCATCTGACAGCACAGCATGTACTTATTCGTTACACGTTTGCCAATAATCACCATTTTGCTAGAGCATGGATTTAACTCATGCCTGTGAAAAGCCATTTCGAATTGTTACAAACCTGATTCTGTTGGTTGTTTGAGTGTAAGTAGAGAATCATTTATCTATATAGGGTGACAATATACAGACAACCATATTGCAAATAATAGGTTAAAGAAAAAAATCACTCACCGCCTGTTTTTCCTGCTCAGGAGTGAGTTCACTTTCGAATTTTTCAAGATCACTGACAGTATGAAGTGGTGATGACAGGAGTTGCGGGGTTTCTGAGAGGCTCTGTCGTACAGGAGCAAGACTTGAGACCAAGTCGACCAGTCGCTGCTGAACCATGCGTAGTAAATTTTGGTTCTTCAAGACTTGCTTCTGGAACTCTGGAAATAGTTCATTATGAATTATGAAACTATTATGACTTTTTCACAGATGGTTACCATAGTCTGGCATTGCACGTCCTTCTGGGCGTGAGGCCACACTGGACGTTGCTGAACTGCCTGCGTGTTGTAATAAGAGTATGTAGCAATGATTCAACCAGAACGATCTGATTACCATAAGGGTAATTACCGTAACGCGGTTCTTGTTGGCTGTCCTCAAATCTCGGTGGGTCAGTAACATATGGTAGCAATTCATCTGCAAAGTAAATAATCCATCATGGTGCGACACTGGTTACCAAAACGACACCTTTTTCTTGTATTTTTAATATTCTGCACTAATTTTTTGTCTCCCTTTATACACAGAAAGGTCTAAGTGTTACTTTCTACACAATCTCTACCAGCAACATTAGGACGTAGCTATATTTTCATAGCTTAAGGCCCATAGAAACGTTTGTGTGTCGTAACTCCTTTATTCTCTCTAATGGACTAGGAGCATACCAATTTCTATGTCTACGTCTGGTATCAGAGCTCTATCTATAGAAAATAAGTAACAACAATGCAAAACAGTGCACATGCTTTTGGTGGAAGTGAAATTGAAGCTGTGAGAAAATCTGTGTGTTTCACATCGGCCCTGGACACTTACCTGGTGAATTATCCTGATCGGAAAAATGAGTGAATGGGCTGCTGTCAGTTGGTCCTGCATTGAAGTAAACTGAATGCCTGTTTATGATGCACACATGTACCAAAACATGGCAGTGTGAACAGTTTCAAAGTAAAACAGAGTTATGGGAAGACTGAAGAAAGGAAAGAATCACCTGCTTGGTGATGAATGATATTGCTTCTTACAAAAGCTGAAGCAGAACTTTAACGATTAGGCTATTGAGGGCATTACTTAAGGGAGCACTGAGGTGACCCCCCAATTTTTTTTTCGTTCTCTGGTGCAGAATAAACGAATAAAATGGAGGTAACCTCCAGAGCAAGCGCGAGGGCACTGTTCCTGAAACCTTTGAAAAAGCCTTTTCCTCGTGAAAAGAGCCATCACAGAATGAGGAGATGTCGTGACGTACCGCGGCACAGCTCAAGCACGTATATAAGTTGTGTGCGGTGCGAAGAAAAAACAAAGAAACAAGGCACAGAGCCTCCACTATGTCGCGCGAGAATCGTGTCGGCAGTCTCCTGCTCACTCAGACTGCTTTTTTTTAAATTTGATTGCTCAGCTATAACGCATCGCAGGGAAAAATACTTTGCATGGTGACCCCTGGTGGACAGCTTGACAGATGAGGCAGGATTTTGAGCGACGTTAAATGTACCTCATTGCTCCTTTAACAGTCAGCAAAAATTACCACATTCTACCTGGGATAGCAGACGGTGTCCTTGCTTGACTATCGCGTGGAGTACTATGTCCTGATGAAGTATTACCTGTATTTGATCAAAATTAATGACATAATATTGAATAGCACAATTCAAATTCACTTACATCTTTCTTGGGCAGAATGGAATGTCTCATCCATTACAGTGCCACGTCTAGAACCTGGTTGATCTGCAGCCATATTTAACAGCAAAGACATATCTACTACCATGTCATATGCGATTGTTACCTCTGCTGTTCCTAGTCATTCCTGGTCGCTGCATCGCTTTACTGGCAGAACCCGTTGAAACCGGCCTCTCTATTTAAAAAAAAAACATGCTTGTCACGAGTGAAAACTACAAGTGGTAATCAAGACTGAAGAAGCAAATCAGTGAGGCACAGATTTATATTAAAGTGAAACATACGCTTTGGTTGGAAGCTCTCGGGTACCGGTGGGTAGTCCCCTTCATCACAGCTTTCAAATACTTTTGGTCGTCGCACTCTCTTTGCCGGAAGCTCAGTTCCAAGGTCCGAGGTGTACTCAGAGGCAGGCAGAACCTTTCTGGCATCCTTGTAGCACTCTGCGTACGAATCACACCAATATTCTAGCTGTTGCTTCTTTCCAGTCCTCAGTCATACTTACTGAAAATGCCCTTCACAACGACCTCCATGTCCTCACAGTTGTTTCCGGGTGGATATGCCTTCCTGATAAGCCTCTCAACTTTGTGTGTTGGCAACTTGGGCCATTTGCAACTGTTGCCAGAAAGCCATGAACACGGGACAACCTCTACTTCGTTCCGTGCAACAAAGTGCACAATAGCATACTGGGCCTGTGTGTTGAAGGTAGTGCACTTGAAGACACGAAGAAATGTATGAGAAGTACCCCTTACAATGACAGCATGCGCAAACGACAAATCCAAGAGTATGCCGCTTAGAATAGTGCCTGTCATGGCTCAACATGCTTGAAAAACGGTCTGACGGAGCTTCAGTGACACAACCGCCTGCATGTATACACTACAATAAATTGCCAGTCCTGCCCAGTCTAATGCAAATAAGATATGGTGGAGCCTCACTCAGATAGAAAAAGTAACACAAAGGGAGTGTTATTGAATGACTTCAGAAAATCACAGAGCATATTGCGACACGTTGGAACTATGACAGAAGAGGGATAAGTAAACAGCTGGGGTTGGCCTTTTATTTGTGACTGACCTTCACGCAGCTCAGGTCATCTGTGCGAAGAAAGAAGAAACAAACTATCTAGTCACCTCTAACTCTTTTCTCATCTTCTTTCTGCCGTAATCCCCCACAGCACAATGCGCTATCGGATTTTATGAAGTCGTCCATTCTTTGCCTTTAATACAGCGACTGCTTTACTGCAAATGTATTAGGGGCATAGCAACCATTTCAGAGTTGTACGTGAGACAAACGATCTTCTGCAGATTTTCAAGAGGCCAGGCCCTCAAGTCTGGTTCTTGAGTGACTACACGGATGCCAATTAGTGACGATGGAAATGGCTTTGAATAAAGGTCACGTATGCAAGTCAGCTCTTGTCCTATCACGCAGGGCTTGCCTGAAGAGCGGAACGTTGCGAAGTTTCTTACAGCTATCATTTCTGTGCCTACCATGCAATAGCTGTCAGGTCCTTTTATTGTGAGCACAAAGTTTGGTGCTCTCAGCATGCTATACTGTGGTTGACTGCACAGCTCAATGAGTGGACCACGATCGTGAATGTTGCTCAGGCCCAGTCTTTCCTTCCGTGGAAGAACCTTTAGGTCAGCATGTTCCTTCTCGCTGTAACGGTTGTATAGCTGACTCAGAGTCATCGCTGGCTTCCTTAGCTGCCTTTTGAGAGATTGCATGTTACTCTCAAACGGGTAGGCGCTAAATGAATCCAGGGTGCCCATGTTCTTTACATCGTCAGCCAAATGCAGCAAGCAGTGCACATTATAGGACACAAATGGGCACCCATAAATATCGGCAAATGTACTAACGAAGTGTGCTAAAAGTGCTGACGCATACTCATTTTGTGCACGACATAGGTCATCTCTTGACAAAATAGAGATGGCACAATGCAGTGTCACAAAGTTTTCAAAGACTGGTCTTGGAAGTACCCTCTCAAGAATTACTGGGCCGGTGTAAAGTAAGAAAAGTCTGAACTCGGTGGCCTTCCATCGGTCCACCTCATCCACGGCCCTTGGTTTGCGAGCAAATTCCCGAGGGATACACTTCTGCAAGCTTACAGCAGCCTCATTCATTGTGGCCCTTTGTGACGGTCCTAGACGGACATTCAATGGGCCTGATACCCAAAGCAAGATCATTTTCTTTGTAACACCTAAGGAAACTAAGTGCATTGAATCTAAAGGTGCTGTCTTAATCATGTCTATTGGGAGCTCTGTCATGATGGACCTTCTATGGTGATGGTCAGCGTCTGCTGGAGTCCTGAAGGTTTCGTCGGTTCTTAGGGACGATGTAGTTACAGCAAAATAAGACCTGCTCATGTCATAGCTGCCTTCATCTGTACACTTAGGACAACTGGAATGACCAGTGTGACCTTTGATCCCATACACATAGGCTCGTGCCGGAGCATCGCAAGTCATTGCACGAAAATTGGCTCTGACAACTGCCCCTTTCACAGCAATGCCATCCCGAAGAACGCAGGCTACTTCATCAACGAAATTCTTCAAATAATCATTTGCACACAGTGGCTTTCCACGTCCACAATATGCACCGATTACGAATGGCGGAACACTTGGCAGTGACTGAACCCTACATTGAATGGGCCACAATTCTGTTTTCGAACTTTTCGATAAAGGCAAACCATCAATGTTGAAAACTAGCTCTATACGCTGTGGCACATCATCTGCAGTATCCAGGATCTGCTTCAAGCGCTTAATTAAGCCAAAATGACAGTAGTGACCAGGAGGCATATCACTGGTGTTTTTGAAGCTTCTCCTTGGTGTCTGCAGTAGAGTTCGAGCGTCCTTCGGCAGAGCACGGCAGCAATCAAGCCTACGGAGTATCTTTAGGAGGTCACTTAGAGCAGTATGTGTGATATTTTCGCGGACAGCCCATGACCGCAAGAGGAGCGTAAGTTCAGAAGTACTTAAGCCCGTTTCCACTGAGCTCCCATCAGACGAACTGTGCGAGTTATTTGTCTCGGTACGGCGATGAATCTCCTGACGTTCAGTTGCATATGAAGCGCCAGCAGCAGCAGTAAAATCTGGCTCCCGTTCAACACTGCATGCGATGGGCGAAGTCTGCTCTTCGTCATCAGACGAACTTGGCAACTCGTTTTCGCTTTCATTTCGCCAATCAAGTACACCGACAGGCTCCTGTTCAGCGGGTCCAGTTAACTCACTGAGTACTTCGATCGTGGCACAAGCTTCTGCTGCTGCCTTCTGCCGCAGATACCGTTCATTTCTCCTCTGCATAGCTCACATCGAAATCGCAAAGCCTTCGCGTGTTCAGTTCAAGCCGTTGAAGCTGTAATTACGTTAGGCCTACTTTTGTTTCACACGCTGGGGCAAAGAAATAATGCTACGGAAGCCACGTAACTCAAACACAGACAGCTCCTTTAGCAAAGGAAAAGTATATTTACGGTGCTGGTTGTCGGCTTCATTTTGTGTTGTGGCGTAAAGGACGTTCTTCAAGGCATGGGAAGGAACAACGTCGCTCCACACGACGGAAACCACTCGCAAGAATCGGCGCCAAAAAAGTGAAAGTACAGTAGGCTTGGCTTGACTTGACACTTGACCACGGTCATCAGCGACCGCCACGACACCACCACTGAAGAATAGAGTGTATGTTCACCGGTATTCACGTACGCATGTACGTACGTCATTACCTGAGCACGAGCTTAAAGGAGACTAATATAAAACTTAATTCAGGCGCTTTTAGAACTTCAAATGATGGGAAGGTTTGCAAAAATGACGTAGCTTAAGATCACCTTGATTAGCAAGCGAATCATAGTGTCATCGTCACAAGCAGTATGGCCGATGTTTGTATATTGGTATATTTGTATATGTGTATCCCTTTCAGTCTTCAGTTTATGGAAGTTCAAGCTTTATAAATCGATCTTCTGATGGCATCTGGCAAGCACACAGGAGATACTTTGAAAAACCAGGCAGTGTGCGATCCTCATCCGTGTTGCTGCAGTATTTCTGCATTTACTGTGTTCACTGCCGTTGGGAGCAGACAAAAGAGAGAGAGAAAAAAAAGCGCGTAGCTGAAATCCTACTCGTCTCTCAGTTATGTTTCATTGTGTTCCGTCTTGCAACCTGGCAGTTCTAGTCTCTGGGTGTTATCGCGGCTGCATTTGACTGCACACTCACTTGAGAGAGATGCGACTGAATCTAATTTATGAGAAAAATCGGAAGGTAACAGCTTGCGCGCATTTCGTCAATGTAGTTCAACCCTCCTGGAAGAGATTCGTACGACGGGCTGCTTTTAGGACGATACATGAGGGCTTTAACTATAGTTGCATGTGATAAGACGATGACTTTTTGTTGCTCTGAGATAAGCCTACGAGCTGCTCATTCTGTGAGCTCTCATTTAGAAGTGTATTTAGGATTAATTAAATAATTTCCATTGTGCTTTGGACTATTTTTGTCAGTTGCATGCAGTTCACATCATAATCAGGATCATGCTGTTCCGTTGCTCTCCGCCGGTTGGTTATGGGGGTCTTCAACATTAATCTCTCAGTGGTGATTTACTTAATGCATTCATGTATATACGTACAAACTAGGAAAGCAACCATTTTATTGCAGCTTTATTAGAGCGCATCATCAAAATTCTCACTATGCATCTTATCTTTCAGTCTCTTAGATCTCGGCGTCCAAAAAAAACTTCACATAAAGCATGTCATTGACAGGCAGCAGCGCCTTCTAAAAAGCGTTACCTTTGGGAGTCCTTGGCCATTCATACTATTTAGCAGATGTTTCGCAATGTTCATTGACCACAAAGCTCGAATTAGGACGGCACTTAACACATTTTTCCCCCATAATATTTTCTGTGGTATCGAGCGAGTACACACAGGAATAATTATGCTTTTCAGCATTATTCTTTTGTTTGCTTATTCGTACACAAAAAAAGAACATTGCTGTGTATCAGAAAAATATTATTGTAGTATAGTGTAGCCAGAAAAATATTTTGGTGAATGGTTCAACAAGAACTTTACATGAGAAGGGAGGAATATCTCATTTCCCTCTGAATGCACTACCAAAGGTACTGTTTCAGGGGGGAGGGGTTGAACACCTCCATTGCTGTGTATGAAATTATGAAGTTCATTTGAGTACTTCACTCAAATCTAAGGATGTCTGTTTGATTGAATCTCCACCTATAACAAGATTTTTTCATGTCTCACTGACTTATGACAAGGAGGGTTTACTTAAAGATGACCGTCTCTTACCCTTTTACCAATTGCAGCTTTTTATACATTCATGACATATGCTCATGCATTTGTCTATCCAGCGTGTGCTGTCGGTGTACAACTCCTTTCAGGTTCCACGATGCGGAACAAATATAATTTGTGGTTTTACATCATGACATGACTGGTACCAAACAGTAAGTAATGAGCAAAAGCCAAAAGTAATGAGCACTGAACTTAGCACACTGCTAGAACATTGAAGTTGTTGCTCATGTTAAAACTTTGCAGCAATACAAATAATTTCCTGCATATATAAAAAAGATGGAGTCTCGCACAAAATAATTTTTCTACTTATTTTATCCACATATTAAAAAGAACGAAGTGCAGATATTATAGCTCAAATTTTAGATAGGAGAAAAAATAATTATTGCATTGCACTGCAGGCTCATAATGTACAGCATTTTTTAGGAATATATTTGAAATATTTTAGTTTGCAATTCACAATTTGAAAAATTGTCAGTTGACTGAAAACTATATTTCTCTAAGCTTGTCCGAAATTTAACATCCATGGGACGTCCACGTGACGTATAACATGAGATCAATATTAATGTTACCTTTTGGATATATACAGGATATCTCCAGGACATATAAAATGAGACAAATTCGAATGTGACTTTTTGGATATGAATGTGACGTCCATATGACGGCCACGATATCTGTGACATGTGAGACCAATGTAGGATGTCATATGGAGATATCTGGTTTACTGGGATGTGACTTGTTACACACCTTCGTGTAATTGTACAGTACTAACATTGTTATATCTCGATGTTCACTACCAAGAGTTGCTTCTGGTTTTGTTTTTGTTTTGGAAAATAGTGATCCGAACATGGTCTGATGACATCACAAGCAGTTCCCATTTTTCAAATTTCCAACCCATATCACAAACCGACTCCGAATCCGCCACAAGTAACATGGGAGCCGCAACTCACAGTTTAGGGGGCTACAGTGGTCTTGCGTTCAGTATCTGAGCTCCCGAACTTTGTACGTGCATCATTTTCCTTGAATTATTTAAGTAACAATTGCTTGTATGCTATAGCAGACATCAAATAACTTCAGGTGACTCCAGATGTCTTCATGTGGCTCTAGACGTCTCCAAGTGGCTTCAGACGCCTTCATGTGACTTCAAGCGACTTCACGTTACTTGAGGTGTCTTGACGTGGCTCTAGATGTCTTCGAGTGACTTCAGGTGACTCCAGATGGCTTCAAATGCCCCAGGCGACTTCAGGTGACCCCAGACATTTTCCGGTGACTTGTTACGGACCTTCGTGTAATCGTACGATACTAACCTTCCTTGTTAGATCACAAAGTTCATTACCAGGAGTTCCTTCTGTTTGTTGTTGTATGCAGAAAATGGTGGCTCGAACAATGTATGATGACATCATGTGCTATTCCCCTTTCGAAATTTGCTAGCCATATCACGAACGCACTCCGAATCTGCCACAAGTAAATTGCAAGTGGTAACTCGCAGTTTAGCGAGCTACATTTGTCTTTCCTACAGTATCTGAGCTCTACAACTTTGTACGTGAATCGTGATCCTTTAATTATTGAAGTAACAGTTTCCTCTATGATGTAGCAGTGTGTTCCTTGAACTCAGGTGCCATGATTGCGGATCCCTCTGAATAACCTACGCTGAGAAGCACTGTTCTAAGCACCTAAGCACTTAGAAGATATAATTCATTTTCCTGTCAACAAATTTCCCAATGTTATTTGTTTCTAGGTGTGGGCACCGTGGTTCCAGGATGGATTGTTCGTGCTGACTCAGCCTTCTGTGCAGGTCAGGTTCCTTGGCTTGACTGGTGATGCCTCGCTGACTTCAGATGATTTCATGTGGCTCTAGACGTCTCCAAGTGACTTCAAGTGATCCAGACGTCTTCAAGTGACTTCAGGTAACTTTAGACGACTTCATGTGGCTCTAGACGTCGTGAGGTGACTTTGAGTAACTTCAGGTGACTCCAGATGTCTTCCAGTGACTACAGGAGACTTCAGATGACCCCAGAGGTCTTCCGCTTTCTTCAGGTGACTAGTTACAGACCTTCATGTAATTGTACGGTACTAACCTTGTTCGTTAAATCGCAGAGTTCATTACCAGGAGTACCTTCTGTTTTTTTGTTGTGTGCAGAAAATAGTGGGTCGAACATAGTCTGATGACATCATGTGCTGTTCCCCCTTTTCAAATATGCTAGCCATATCACAAACCCACTCCGAATCTGCGATAAGTAACTTGGGAGTCGCAACCCACAGTTTAGAGAGCAACAGTAGTCTTACCTGCAGTATCTGAGCTCTTGAACTTTCTACGTGCATCATTATGCCTGAATTATTAAGTAACAGTTGCCCCTATGCCGTAGCAGTGGATTCCTTGAACTCCGGTGCCATGATCACGGATCCCCTCGAATAACCTACGTTGAGAAGTACTGCTCGAAGAACTTGGAACATATAACTCATTTTCCTGTCAACAAATTTCCCAATGTTATTTTTTCTAGTTGTGGCCAGTGTGGTTCCAGGATGAATTGTTCGTGCAGACTCAGCCTTCTATGCCGATGAGCTTCCTCGATATGACTGCTGACGTCTTTGTGACTACAGACGACTTCATGTGATGTCTGGTTACAGCAGACCTCATCAGGTGACCTCGAGAGACTCTAGATGTGTCTTCGTGTGAGATCAGGGGACTCGAGGCGTCTTCAGGTGGCTTTTGGTGACTCCAGATGCCTGCAGGTGACTTGAGGTGTCCCCTGATGTCTTCAAGTGACCTCAGATGACTCCCGATGTCTTGACGTGGCTGCAGACGTCTTCAAGTGACTTCAAGTAACTTCAAATGAATCCAGATGTCTTCAAGTGACTTCAAATGACTTCAGGTGACTACAGATGTCTTGAGGTGACTCCAGATGTCTTTGTGTGGCTCTAAACGTCTCCAAGTGGCTTCAAGCGACTTCAGACGTCTTGAGGTGACTTCAAGTGACTTCAGATGGCTCCAGATAGCTTGATGTGGCTTTAGACGTCTTCAGATGACTTTGAGTTACTTCGCGTGACTCGAGATGTCTTCAAGTGACTTTAGGTGACTTCAGATGACTTCATGTGGCTCTAGATGTCTTCATTTGACTTCGAGTGACTTTAGGTGACTCGAGATGTTTTCAAGTGACTTCAGGTGACCCCAGACATCTTCGGGTTTCTTCATGCGACTTGTTACACACCTTCGTGTAATTGTACAGTACTAACATTGTTATATCTCGATATTCACTACCAAGAGTTCCTTCTGCTTTTGTTTTTGTGTTGGAAAATAGTGATCCGAACATGGTCTGATGACATCACGAGGACTTCCTATCTTCTTCAGCACAGTCTTCTCAGGAGATAATCTGCAACCAGTCTCGTGGGACTATCTCACTAAACTGTTGATTATTAACTGTAGTTGACACTCGCATATAGCCAGGTTAGATTAGGAATAAGACATCTGAATGTCATCTACATATAGTGAATATGTGACTGATGGCGGTATGGCATTTGCTACAGAGTTCATCATTACAATTAAAAGTGTAACACTTAAAAGGGGTCGCTGAGAAACACCGTTTTCCTGGTTGAAAGGACGTGATACAGCATTGCCCGTCTGAACTCTGAAACCTCGGAAAACTCGGAGGAAACCCTCAATGCTGCGTAGAAGACGACTGCGTATTCCAAAAGAATAGGGGTCATTCAGGATTCCATATCGCCATGCAGTGTCGTAAGCCTTTTATAAATCGGGAAAGACAGGCAAACAATGTTGCTTCCTGCCCGAAGGCTTCCCTTATAGTTGTCTCTAACCGAACGAGATGATCGACGGTTGAGCACGCAGCTCGGAAACCACACTGGTACTGGCTGAGGCACTGATTTTCCTCAAGGTAATATACTAGGCGTTTGTTTACCATCCTCTCAAAAGCCTTCCCTAGACAACTTGTGAGAGCTATTGGCTAGTAGCTAGTGGGACAGGAAGGATCCTTCCCCGTTTTCAAAAATGGGATTATTATTGCTGCTTTCCAGTGTGAAGGAAAACGACCCTCCTTCCATACCAAGTTGAAGAAGTCAAGTAAACCTTCCTTTGATGCTTCAGATAAGTGCTGCAACATAGCACACGTAATGCGATCTGGACCTGGTGCTGTTTGTTTACATGATAATAATGCTCACGACAATTCTACCATGGTGAAAGGTTCATTAAACGAACACAGCTGTCACCAGTGTTATTATTTATGCTCTGTTTCTCAGCAGCTTCCTTGATTTTCAAAAACTACTATTATCCAAGGAGCTTGGTACACTTTGAAAATGTTCACCAAGTGCGTTGGCCTGTTCATCGAGGCTCTCACAGACAGCACCGTTGACCTGTAATAGGGGAATGAAAAAGTTGGCATAATCACCATTGATTTTCTTCAATCTGTCGCACACAAACTTGGATGGTGTACTAAAATTTAAGGATGATATAAAGCTTTCCCAAGACTCGCGCTTAGCTTTCGAATGAACTCACTATGCTTTTGCTCTGGCTTTTTTAAATGGAATCAGGTTTGATGAAGTCGGGTAACTTCTGAATATGCCCCATGCTCGATTTTGTTCTTTTCTGGTAGTTTGACATTCCTCTGTCCACCAGGGTTTTGGCCGCTTCAGGAGGCGACCGGAAGTTTGTAGGATAGACTCGGTGGCAGAGCTAATTATAGTGTTTGTGATAAGGGCATTTGCTTCGTCAACTCCCAGTTCGTGAAAGCTCGAAGTCAAGATATGTGCTTTTTCTTGAAAGAGGTTCCAGTTCGCCTCTGACGATTTCCACCTGGGCGGACGCGTTATTGGGTGGTTGGCTTAACCTTAAGACTATTGGAAAATGATCACTGCCATGAGGGTTGCTTACAACTGCCCACCTGACGCTTTGGAACAAGGATGGGCAACAAAAGGAAAGATCAATGGCTGAGAAAGACTGTGAGGCACTACTGACATATGTCGCAGCTCCTCTATTGAGAAGGCACAATTGTCTTGAAAGTAGTATCCTTTCTATCATTTTGCCACGCCCGTCAGTTTTCCTGCTGCCCTACAGGAAGTTATGGGCGTTGAAATCTCCAAGTGAAAGAAAACGTGGTGGGAGTTCATCTATTAAACTTTCTAGAGTGTTTCGATCTACCACAGCCGATGGTGGTAGGTATAAGGAACAAACAGTTAGGACCCCATGAGGACATATTTGGATGGCAACTGCTTCGAGTGTTGTTTTCAGTGGGAATTGTTTTGAAGGTAGGGTTTTCGATGTAAGAATAGCGACACCTCCTGATGTACGTGTTCCGTCAGCACGATCTTTTCTAAACAAGTTCCATCGCCTGAGTGTATGTGCCTGCTGCGGATTCAGATAGGTCTGCTGTATTGCGGAACAGAACACATCATACCTATCTGCAAGATCATTGATGTCGTCAAGATTCGTGAGAAGCCCTCGACAATTCCACTGCAGAATCGCCACAAAGCAGAGAGAAAAAGAGATATGTGTGACACGTGTCCGCATTATGGTGAAGAGTGTGCTGTTCAAATAAGCTTGCATTATTTCTTTTTTGGGGCCATTATAGGTTGTCTAGGAGTTTTTTTCCCAGCAGCCGCTAGTTCCTTTGGCGATATGTCGGGGACTGAGGCACTCCCCGATAGACTGCGTTTTGGTTGTCTTTTAGACTGGGAGCTCGCGCTCGTGAATGAGCTTTGCGAGCTTGCATCGTCATCGCACTCCATAGAAGTCATTTCCATGGGTGGCGATGACAAAAGTGGTGTCGATCACGGTGACGCCACAGAAGTAAGTGGAGTTGGGGGTGGATCTTCCACTCCCCTGTTTTCCTGTTTGTCCAGTAATGTGCTTGTGTGTGCTTCAGTCTGTGTGTGTTTGGTGGCCATTTGTGGCTTTCCTTTGACTGTCGCTGCGAAAGATTTCTCGAAGAAGTATGGCGATACCGTTTTTCTTGCTTCCGGATAACTGATGTTTTGTGTGACCTTGACATGTAGAATCACCTTTTCATACTTCCACTTTGAACAGGATCTTGAATATGAGGGGTGTTCACCGGAGCAATTGACGCAGCGGTCAGCACCCTTGCATTCCTTTGTGTTGTGGCCTGCCTGACCAAATCTTGCACAACAGGGATAACCTCGGCATGCATCAGCCGCATTACCGTATCGATTGCAACGGAAGCAGTGCAAAGGATTCGGGATGTACGGCCGCACATCCGCCGAGACATATCCTACTTTTAACTTATCAGGTAATGTAGGTTTGTCATGGTTAGTACGATGTTCCTTGTGATGATATAAGTACTCACCATTCTTACGGATCTTAATTTTGCGCACATCTATCACGTCCTGATCTTTCAAGTTTTCAAGGATTTCTTCTACAGGTACGTCCATCAGCTCTCAAACTGAGATGACCCCCCTGCAAGTGTTCAATGTTTTGTGGAGGGAAGCTGAAATCTTCTTTCCCATTATCTCATGTGCGTTTAGAATGTGTTCGCAGTCTTTTTCATTTGTGCATTTTAGAAGCAGGTCACCAGATCGTATACGTTTGATTTCAGTAACGTTCTTAGACAGTGATGCCACCGCTTTCTCAATGAAAAAGGGTGACATTTTCCCTAGTAGTACGCTTTTATCTTTGTCTGTGTCTGAGGAAGTCAGTACGATGTACTTAGAGTTGAACTGTTTTGTTACAGTCCTTAAGACTTCAGTCCGTGGTCGCTTCGCGGCCACGATCTCAGTTGAAAAAGAAAATCTACCCATTCAGGTTTAATCAAATGAGTATTCCTAGAAGTCACCCGTATTTCATACTCATACATACGGCAAGGTCCCGGAGTTTGACAACCCATCAGCCGGGGCTTGACAAAGACCCCGACTGCCACCGTTCAAGGCTTCTACCATTCACCTTAAATCCCCTGGGCATGGTACGGATAACACCTGGGGACTGCGGGCTGGGGTCCGTGGTGGCGCCACTCACCAAACAACAGTGCACGCTGATGCCCCCTGCGGGGCTGAAGTGAACTGAACTGAGCTGAAGTCACTTTTGAGCTGAAGGCACTTTCGAGACGTCTGGATCAGCTGAAGTTAGGCGAAGACGTCTGAAGTCATCTAAGCACGTCTGGTGTCATTTGAAGTCACCTGAAGACATCTGGAGCCACCTGAAGACGTCTGGAGTCACCTGAAGTCACTTGAGGACGTCTTGAGTCAGCTGGAACCACCTGACGACGTCTCGATTCATCTGAAGTCACATGGAGGCGCCTGAAGTCACCTGAAGACGCTGCAGTTGATGCACAGCATTGAGGCAGAAGTTGCTGACATTTACGTCAGTAATGCAGTTATAACGATACTTGTACAGACATTGTAGCTCCAGTACCCATTTTCCCCAACACCCCCACTCTACAATGTCGTCACAATGTGGGTTTACAATGAGGCCTGACTTAGATAGAGTAAAGTTGCAATGCAGCTTCCCCACTGTGTCCAGAAACATTTCTTGTGCATTAATTGTCGTCATGCCTGACACCCCAGGAAATTAGTGCAGACACATTTTGCTCATGCTTGTACCCCCGTCTGACGTGTCTCCGTTTTCTTTTCTTGTTCTTTTTTTTGTTGGTTTTGCCAGTGGATCATTTCAAATCATTCTAGTCGCGAAGGTGACGTGTACACTGTTGTGAAGATGATGAGGAGCTACGGAAGATGATGAGCAACGCGCCCCGCGCGCATGCCCCTTGCCGCAGAATAAACTAGTCACTGACCCGTGAACACGTATCTGCTTCCTTCGCGCTAACATAATTGGTGGAGGTGCAACGCGACCTATGCGCATTCTGTATCATTCTGCCATTAAACGCACAACATCGTCACGACGCTATGCTGCCTAACAACACATAAACAATCTGCTTCAAAAGGGCTCACATTGGTCTTGCCTCAATGTCGTCCTACCACGTAAAGTATCCAGCAACAGCGAAAGGAAAGCAAAAAACAAGACTGAGGTTATACGCGATTGCTGCCTCTCCTGAAGTGATTGGAGCAGTTGACCCCAAACATATAGCCATACGGCCAGTGGGTGGTTCCATAGCAGAGCTGCTCGGAAACAGAAAGTGCTATTTTTCTAATAATTTGTTTATTTGAGTTTTTTTGGCACAAAAGCTACTAGGGCTATAATGCGGCAAACAACAAGGTAATGTGATCAACCTAGTTAAAACTTGAAATGCTCATATTGAAACAACTTCGGTGAGTGGTGGCTTAAAAAACATGAAAGGGTAAGAAAAGAGCTCATTGTAAATTCACAGTTCATTAAGATATCCAATGTTCTTTAAAAAATTATATACTCCAGTAAAAGGAACAATAGCCTCATCACCCGGCAGAAGAGCTGGATGAAGAGGTGATGTTGATGATGATGATAACTGGGAGTTTAGTGGCGCAACGACAACAAAGACCATAATGCGCCAAAACTTTGATGTGTAAAATAAATTTAATTTAAAAATATACCGATTGTTTTAAAAGGATAAAAAATGTATTCAAATATGCAAAGGGTGTGTAAATAACTGCACAAGAAGAGAACTGAGACACTACAACTCATTAATGATCCCTATATCTCTAAAAAACTTAGACATTCTCAAAAGGAACGAGAGTCTCATCACCCTGCAGCAATGCTGGATGGAGAGGTACACAGCGTTCATAGAGAAAAGAAAAATGGCGTTGCCGATGTACCTCGAGGAAAGGTGATGATGATGATGATGATGATGATTGGTGTTTTATTGGCGCAGCGATAACTTCGACCATAATGCGCCAATACAGTGATTAAAACCATTAACGATGTAAGAGAAAATGATTCAGTGATTGATTAAAAAAGGATGTAAGGGTTCAGTTAAAACTACCGCATAAAAGAAAGCTATAAAGCTACAAGGCATTTAAAAAACCAATAGTTTGAACGAAGTTAAAAACACGTTCAAATGATGCAAAAGCTCCGTCCCCCAGTAAAAGGGATGGATGGAGAGGTAAATAGTACTTGTAAAACTCATGAAAAAAGACGGTGCCGGTGAGCTTCGTACGATGGACATGTGATGAGGACATGGAGGACGGAGCTGTGCACGCCGCACCGTGTGCAAAGCTGGGTATCCTCTCTACGGAGGAGGTGACCGTGTGTCAAATGGGTGTGCCCGATCCTAAGCCTTGCGGAAATAACTTCATGCAGGCGATTGTCAAAAACATTTGTTGATTTCCCTATCGTGGGCTTAACCAGGTGAAGCTTGTTGCTGTGTAGTATATCCCAGTGCTGCTGCCATTTGCTATTTATTGTCCTCATAAGTGTAGGTTGGAGGTCTTGGGAGGGTACATCAAAAGGATTCACTTCAGATGAAAGAGAAGCTGTAGCTGTATCGGCGAGTTCATTCCCGGGTATACCCACATGACTGGGTACTCAGCAGAATGTTAAAGACAGACACTTTTTAATTACCTTACCAGCAAGGAACTGTGCCTTCTGCACAAGGAGGTTTTTGGACATCACTATGTTCCCTATTGCTTGAATAGAGCTCAGAGAATATGTGTAAATGACTGATGACTTGGTGTGACTTTCTAAGATGTAGTTCAATGCGAGGATTATTCCGTATAATTCCTCATTAAAAACTGAGAGCATTTGAGGTAGACGATATGATTGTGTGAGTCCAGCGGTTACCATTGCACATAATACTGAGGTGGGTGTTTTGGAACCGTCAGTGTAAAAAGCTCTGTGTTGCCCAGGACTTTCTTTAAGGGACTCAAACTCCTGCTGGAGCACCACAGGTGGTGTGTCCTGTTTCTTGAACATAGTCAGAGAGCTATTAAAACATGGGGGAGATTGCCACGGCGGGACCTGTGGGCTAGCCTGTACTATGGTGAAATGATTATGTGAGAAATTGTAATCCTCACATGCCTGAAAAACCCGCATGCTAAATGGGGGAACAACGCTGGGCTTATTAAGAAAGAGCTGCTTGAAGCGTGTGCCTTCAACACAGGAAATGGCTGGGTTATTGGGATACCCTCTTACCCTGAAAGAATATATCTCAGGATCAGAATATATATTCAAGAATATATATATATAGATATAAGCAGGAAAAATCAGAAGACGACAAAGAGCTTACAGGAAAACACAAAGGGGAGTTTATTAACACATATAGGGATAGGGGTCGACGTTTCGGCAGTCAGCGCTGCCTTCGACGGGACTTCGATGAGTCCCGTCGAAGGCAGCGCTGACTGCCGAAACGTCGACCCCTATCCCTATATGTGTTAATAAACTCCCCTTTGTGTTTTCCTGTAAGCTCTTTGTCGTCTTCTGATTTTTCCTGCTTATTTCATTCTCGTGGTCAACCGCCCTCCTAAGCTTCTAATCTATATATAGATATATATAGAGAGAGAATATATATATAAGTATATTCAGAATATATATTCAAGCAGACATATCTCAGATCAAACTATCGAACGCCACCAACGCAACCCACGCAAGAATGATCGTAGTTCTCGTAGGCCAAATATTATTTTCTATGCGATCCCTGACATAGCCAGCGAGACCGTGACTCAGTCTCAGTCATAGGTTATTGATGTATGTAATACAAAGTAAGGCATGCAGTGTGCGCCCTCTGATTTCGAGCGTGTTCACCGCATAGGCACATCCCGTACGAATAAGACTCGGCCGATTATCGCAAAGTTCTGTTCCTTCAAGCTTAAAGATCAGGTACTAACGTGTAGTAAAGCGCTTAAGGGTACCGACTTAAGCATCTCGAACGATTTCTCTAGTGCCACGCGACTCGCCCGCCGCAAACTGGTCGACTTTGGCAAAAATCAGTCACAGCCCTTTTAAGCTCAGGTATGACAAGCTATTCATCGGTTCGAAGTGCTACCAATACAACCACGATGAATCCCATGTTAAAGAATTACCGGCGTAGCTACAAGGTGTGAGTGGTGTATCACCTGTTGTTAATAGTAGATCAGTGTCTTCGCTTTCCGTGGTTTTTATGAACATTAGGAGTGTTATTCCAAAACTTGACGCTTTATGTAGTGTTTTGTACGACTGTTCCTCGGATATCGTCATCTTAACAGAGACCTGGTTGTCACCTGATATACACGATATAGAGATGAACACTTGCTTTGGCGACTATCATGTATTTAGATGTGATAGGCAAGTAAAGAAAGGAGGTGGTGTACTGATCGCCGTTAAAAAGCACTTGTCCGCTACCTCTATTCATGTTGATACTGAAATTGAAACATGTTGGGTGTCGCTGTCCCATACCTACCCTGACTTTGTCATTGGTGTGTGTTACCGCCCACCCAATTGCTCTGCTTTGTTTGTCCAATATTTGCATGACATTTTAGCATTCGTCAGCAATAAGCATCCAAAAAGTCATGTTCTTCTGCTTGGTGATTTCAATTACCCGCATATAGATTGGACAAACCTGAGTACCCCCTCATCTCCGGATGCTAGAGCTCTTATCGACCTTTCGTTAACTTTTAATTTAGAGCAACTTGTATCTGTACCAACTAGAAGCTGTTTCAACCGAATTCATACTTGACCTTGTTTTTGCCTCGCATCCAGAGGACGTTACCTCCTGTTTACCTGTTTGCCTCGCATCCTGGACGTTACCTGTTTTTGATGGGTTAAGTGACCATAAGATTGAACATTTCATGTTACCGTCAGCCTCATCCATCCACGATAATAACATTGTCACCAAAACTATTCGAGACTATAAACGCGCCAATTTTGACGCGATTAACGCCGGTCTACGAACATTTCATAATGAGTTTGTTTTGTGTTTTCACAAGCGATCTGTTGACGAAAACTGGTGTCTTTTTCGCGACACCCTCAACCGGCTTGTCGACTTGCATGTTCCCAAGTTACACATAATAACTCACAAAAGGGCACCTTGGTTTAGGAAAGAATTAAAAGCCCTTCGTAACAAAAAGAAGCGATTATTTAAGAAGGCCAAGGCCTCAACTGCTCTTGACCACTGGAACGAATATCACGAGTGCGCTCGCTCTTACAAATGTGCACTAAAAAAAGCCAAAAACAAATACTTCCGCCAGGATTCACCATCGCTCCTTATTCACAACCCAAGGAGATTCTGGAATGAGATATCTCCTGTTAAGGACAACGCCATCGGTTTGTCCGACTCCGATGGGAATCCAATACCCCCGAACGAGTGTGCTTCACTATTTGCTGCACATTTTTCCTGTCTTCACTATAAGCCATAAGGACCATACTACGTACACACCTCAAGAAGTATGCGTGCCATTGGAATGTATCACTTCCCAAGGCATCTGCAAGCTAATCGAGTCACTCAAATCACCCACATCCTCCGGGCCAGATGATATCAATACCAAAGTACTAATCATGACCAGGCAAACCTCTAGTATGATTCTGGCATACATCTTTTCACAGTCCTTGCATAATTCAATGCTACCGTATGACTGGAAAGTAGGGAAGATCATCCCAGTGTTTAAATCTGGCGACACCCAATTAGCTAATAACTACCGGCCCATATCGCTAACAAGTATCTGCTGTAAACTACTAGAACAGATTATTTATTCACATGTTGCAAGATTTCTTGAGAAGAATGACTTCTTCTATCCACTTCAACACGGTTTCCGTAGGGACCGTTCCTGCGAAACTCAGCTTGCATCTTTTCTTCATGATCTCTTTTTCAACGCTGTCGTATCTCCACAAACTGACGTCGTATTTCTAGATTTCCGTAAGTCTTTCGACAAAGTGCCTCATAATTACCTTTTACAGAAACTTCGTGCTACTAATATTGACTGTAAAACCTATTATTGGATACAAGACTTCCTCACGAATCGCTCTTCCTTCGTAATATGCAATGATCATCGTTCGGATTTTTTTGCGGTAACATCTGGTATCCCTCAGGGATCGGTGCTTGGTGCCCTTCTCTTTCTTATTTATATTAACGACCTCCCTAATAATATTTCTTCCACCACACGGCTATTTGCCGATGACTGTGTTATCTATCGCAAGATTCCTTCCTTTTCTGATCAGGTTGCTCTACAACATGACCTCTCACTAGTTCACTCGTGGTGTTTAACCTGGCAGATGCCTCTTAAGCTTAACAAATGTAATGTTATTACTTTTGCCCGTCGCAATTACGGCCGTTTTTCTCCATATCCATACTCATTAAACGACATTGCTCTTACTAAAGTAAGCTCTTACAAGTATCTTGGCATTCATCTCTCCCAAGACCTAACTTGGAACAAGCACATTGAATTCATTGCTGGCAATGCTAGCCGGACTCTTGGCTATATTCGACGTAACCTGAAACTCGCACCCCAGGAAATTAGGAAACTAACATAGTTATCACTAGTACGTTCAAAACTGGAGTATGCTTCAGCTTTGTGGGACCCTCCTCAACAATACTTATCCTCCGCTCTTGAAGCCATCCAGAATAGAGCAGCCCGTTTCATCGTTGGTGATTACTCACGTCATTCTTCAGTCTCGGTAATTAAACAACAACTTCAACTCCCTAACCTAGAAAGACATCGATACATTGCAAGGTTGTCTCTGTTTCACAAGTTCATTCATACCATTCCGCCTAGCATTTCCCCTATCACTCGTTCTTCCACAATCTTTCCCCGCTTCGACCATTTGTACAAGGTAACTCGTTTCGTCTGCCACACTGATATCTTTGCTAAATCATTTTTTTGTAAGACTACTATTAACTGGAATGATCTTCCCTTGAATATTGCGGAGCTCATTGATCACACCACGTTTCATAGGAAGATATCATCTACCATTTAACCATTCACTAATAATCATTTGATTCCTTTCTTTTCGCACCGTTATTTGTTAAGTGCATTTATTGTTATACCTAATATCTGTACAACCCCACTCCCCCATGCAATGCTCGCAAGAGCCTTTGGGGTATTGTAAATAAATAAATAAATAAATATGAAACAGATAGGTAAAATCTTCTTTCCAGCGACCATTCGTTGCTCTCAACATACAGGCTTTGGACGTGCGGAAAGCACCAGTTACCAGACGCAGTCCCTGGTGATGCACTGGGTCTAATATATTCAGGACAGATTTCCGAGCAGACCATAGTCCATTCTAGACTCCACTGTGGACACATAAATCCTATGTAAGGTGTCACGATCGGCCCCCGAGATTTGTGGGACAGCACCTTCAATAGGTTTAGGGACTTTATGCATTTGGTTTTCAGACTCTTGACGTGTGGTAAGAAAGTGAGCTTGCTATCAAGGTGACCTCAAGAAATTTGTGTTCTCTCTTAATAGCGAGGTCCTGTCCATTCAGCTTAAGAGTAGGTAGAGGAAACAGTCCTCTGACCCTCGAGAAGTGAACACAGACGGTTTTCTCATGTGAGAACTTGAATCCATTCTCATTGGACCATTTGGTAAGCTTGTTTAAAGTTAGCTGCACGTGTCGCTCACATGTTGCTAGATGCGTGGACGAGAAAGATATCTGAATGCCATCCACGTACAATGAGTAAGACATAGAGGGGGAATTATACTAGCCACTGAATTGATTTTCACGAGGAACAGAGTGACGCTAAGAACAGATCCCTGCAGCACCCCGTTCCCTTGGATGGAAGGACGGGATAGCGTCGTTCCGAGGCGTACTCGGAATGCCCTGCTTCGAAGAAAGTTTGTTATACATCTAAGAAGGTACCCCTTATCCCGAAAGAGTACATGTCTTGTAGAATACCATACCGCCAAGCGGTGTCATATGCCCTTTCAAGATCAAAAAACACTGACAGGCAGTGTTGCCTTCGGACGAAAGCTACACGGATCATTGTTTCTACACGAACGAGGTGGTCCGTTGTGGAACGTCCAGCGTGAAAACCACAATTCAGAAAGACAATTGTTTTCCTCTAAGAAATGGACTAGCCGAGAATTGACCATACACTCAAACGTTTTGCCGATGCAGCTCGTGAGTGCGATAGGTCGATAACTGGCAGTGCTCGAAGGTTTCTTTCCAGGTTGTAACAGAGGAATTACAGTTGAAATTTTCCAGGCTGATGGTAATGTACACTGGATCCAAACGTGGTTAAAAAAATTTGAGTAAAACCTCTTTGGATGCCTCAGACAGATGACTCAACATAGAATACATCACCCTGTCTGGGTGTTCCGCTGGGTGTTCCCTGTCTGGGGCAGCCCGCGCTGTCCTCGCCAATCGCCTCCAACGCCTGGGACGCGGCTCGCTCTCACTGGCCGTGCTTCTCGGCCCCGTCGCACGCCAACAGCAGGGAGCCGTTACAAGGTCTCTCCTGCAATACCTACAGGAGCTGTAAACTGAGAACCGCGGCCCTGGGCACTCGCCCCCACTGCGAAGAAGCCGGCCGTTTTTCACTTTCGTTTTTCTTTTTTTGCTCCATCAGGGCGTAGCAAGCCGACATAGGTCTGGCTGACCTCTCCTTGCGTGGACGCCACCTCCTGTTTATTAAACTTATATATACCCCCCCCCCCCCCTCTGTCTGGGTCTTGTGAATTTGCCTTTGTACACTTTAATGAACGATGAGGTTCTACTTTGGTGAAAGGCTGATTATACATCAGACTGTCCCCACAATGCATTGGAATTTACTTCTTCTCTGCACTACACTTAACTTTAAGGAATTCATTGGTGTAGTTGGAAGACGAGGAAACGCTTTCAAAATGCTCACCGAGAGCATTGGCTTGTTCTCGTCAGCTTGGACATGGCTGACCATTAACTACTAACAGAGGGACAGCACGGCTCATGTGTACACCTCTGATCTTATGAAGGCGATCCCAAATAAGTTTACAAGGAGCATTGGAAGACAGGGAAGATACAAAAACAGCGCCAAGAGGATCGCTTTGCTTGCTTCCGCGTCCACCTGGCCATGGCTCTTGCCTTTTTAAAGAGAACAAGGTTTTCACTGGTGGGGTACCTTCGAAATCTACCCCACGCACGGTTTTGGGTTTTCCGTGTTTCTTCACACTCCTTGTTCCACCAGGGTTTTGGTCGCTTAGGCAAACGACCGGAAGTATCAGGGATACATTGTGTTGCAGCGTCAAGGATGACATTTGTAATGACACAGTTTGCTTCATCAGTCGTCATCCTATCAACAGGGATTAAAGACATGTCGCATTTTTCAGAAAAAGTATTCCAGTCGGCTTGTTAAAGTTTCCACCTAGGGGGACACGTTGTCAAGATATCTACATGAGGCAGATACATCAATACCACTGGAAAGTGATCACTTCCCAATGGATTCTCTTTTAATGACCACTCTAAAACCCCGAAAAGAGATGGACTACAGGGGGACAGATCTAATGCTGAGAAAGACAGCGTAGCGGAGTGTACATACGTGGGTGCCCCTGTATTCAAAAGACAGATGGGTGATGATAGCAAGAATTTTTCTATCATCTTTCTCCGACAGCCGGTCTTTGTACTACCACAGAGTTGATTGTGCGCGTTAAAATCGCCTAAAAGAATAAAGGGAGTTTGAAGTTGGCTGCATAGATCTTCTATGTCGTTTTGTGTGATGGATGCTGTTGGCGGCAGATAAGCGGAGCAGACAATGACTACTCTGTCCTGGCACACCTGCACTGCTACAGCCTCCAACTATGTATTGAGGTCAGGGGCGGATCCAGGGAAGATCCTCAGGGGGGGGCCCCTACTAAAAAAAAGAGAGAAGAAAGGGGGGGGGGGTCGCCATGTAAGATGGCGAGCTGCTGCGCTTCCATTTCACACCAGAACTTTATTTATGATCTACATGTTGCGAAGCTTAGCAAGCTGTAGAGGCACGCCACCTTAGTCCCTTACAAAAACATGCTCTTAGTCCGTTCAAAACAACGCATAACTGAAGGTGCTTGGTAACTGGTGCTACACCAGTATCTATTTGGCTTCCTCTATACGTATGTCTAAACAGCAGAAAAATATGTCCTACCATTTTCGTAACATGCTGTCTCTTTGTGAAGCTGAGTGAGGACGCCTTAGCGTTGTAGACTCCAGGCAGCCACTGACCCCCGCCCCCAAATGTCAAATCGCTGTCTTTATCCACTGTGCAGTGTCCGGCGCGTTCCGCGCGCTTAGAGGAGGCGAATGTGATTCCTCCTACCTGCGTCTTCGCTCCTTTTTAGGCAATGAAGTGTTCGTCGGCGAGTATATGTCGTGCTCTTCGCGCAATCTTGGGGCGAAAGGGGCACGCGGGATTGGCGGGAAAATGGAGCGTGCGGCAGGAAAATCTGCCGAAATGGGGGGGTAGAGGTATGTCTCGGTGGGGGGGGGGGGAGGGGCAGTCGTCGAACATACCGACAAAGTAGTAAGGAGAAACGAAGCGCTTCGTAAAGATCTTTATCCAGTGGTAACATCGTAGCTTTTGTTTCAGGTTGTCACCAGTCCCCCAGGTAGTGTGAAAGTCACATCCTTTTCATTGGTAAAAGAACGTTGTGGAAGTTTCGCAAAACGTAAAATGTGCCCATTGCGAGACCCCTGCAGATGGTGGCTGCTAGTATTGGATTAGTATCGTCCGAAAGCTTTACAGGACCTTTCACATGATATAAAGTGACTGGGTTCAAGCGCATTTTTCGTCCGCCTAATATCGCAAAACCACGAGTGGTACGCGAAAATTTTGCATGTTCGATCTTAATTATTTCTAAAACGCCAGAATATTTTCCACGATATATTCCACAGGGGCAGAATTATGCCTGTACTTTGCGCTGCTGGTAAGGTAGGTACATTTTCTCTTTTTGGTTGACACGCTGGGCTACCTTTCCGTGGAGCGATTTTTCCACACAAACGCGCTCCTCGTATTATTTACGAGCGCGCTTTGCTTCGTAGTCTTTGCTTTGTAATTTATTGCCCAGATGTTGCATTCTGTACTTATTTTGCACTTATGGTACGTATGTTTATTTTTTTCCTTTGGAGACGCAGGGCAATACTTTCGTGGCGCCTTGAACTTGCTATTACGCACTTTCATGGGAGTCGCATGCACAACGTGTGCGTATGCACGTGCGCATATTCACATTCTCCCGCACATGTGCTTGAGGCAATGCACATACGTACGCTAGGAGGCTGTCGTGCGAGTTAATATTAGGAAGGCAGAACTACGGCCACAGGGGACAGAAAGTTACAACACGCGAGAATACAAATTTGTGGCCGCATGGTTGCAGCCGTCTCTTAGCTTGGGCGCGATAAGTGATACTTCCGCAGCTGCCCATGCTACCTTTAAATAGTTTTATGCCCCGTAACGTTATTTCGGAACCACGACGAGTACTATATACAAAGCCCGTAAGACCGCTGTGATGACAGTATGTTGCTGCTCTCAAGTATAACACGCTCGCCCTCCACGAGCTGTGTCAGTGCCACCGTGGGAATCAAAATTTCCGACAGAACAACGCACAACTAAAATCCCTCGTTTCCGGTAGCCGTAGGTACCTTAAACCCTCGGTGTGCCCTTCAGTATTCCTTTTGGCATCCATGCGCTTGAACCCAATCACTTTATATCATGTGAAAGGTCATATCTAAACCTATCGGATGATGCTAATCCAATGGTTGCTTCCATCGCCTGCAGGGGTCTCGCAATGGACACATTTTACGTTTTGCGAAACTTCCACAACGTTCTTTTACCAATGGAAAGGATGTGACTTTCACACTGCCTGGGGGACTGGTGGCAACCTAAAACAAAAGCTACGATGTTACCAGTGGATAAAGATCTTTACGAAGCTCTTCGTTTCTTCTCACTGCTTTGTCGGTATGTTCGTCGGAGTGGGGCTCCTCGTCAAGGGCGCACAGGCAACTCATGTACTGTCCCACGGTTTGAATGAGCCTGACGGAACTGGGAGACCATTGGGTAAACGTAAAGTGATGCTATGAGGATACTACAAGAAGCTCACGCAGTGTGGTCATTGATTTCTCTGTCAGCGGGAGACCTGTAGCAAAGAAGAGGTTGAAGGTCGCGTGCTCGTGTATGGAGCGCGCAAGGCCGCAGTCTCGTGGACCCTGCCTGACAAAAAAAAAAAATCACTGCGCGTCTCTCGGGTAAAAATAAAAGATTGTCTCACTTGGGGTCTAAAGTAGAGGCATGACGCCACCTTTTAAAAAATAATCAGGGAAATCGAAGATGGCATTTTTGAGAAAATTGAGATGCAACATTGGGAATTTTCGCATACCATGTGTGATTCTCAGCCTAATAACACAAAAAGCACTGGACTGAGAAAAATAAACTTTATGCAGCACGAAAGGTCTTTCAACTTCCTATCGAATGACACTAAGCTCGATGCCCTCAGACGTTCCGTCATAAAGCAAATCGGTAACAAAATTTGGCCTTTTTGAACGTTTACGCCAAGTTTGGAATTTTTTAACAGAAAATCTGTGGCCCTCAGAGTTCTGTGGGTGGTTGTCGACAGTGTCTATGGTGCAGCCTATAATCACAAAAAAAACTCTAGTTCCTAGGCAAAAAATGAGCGGTGCTAGATCCCGTCAAAGTCGGTCCAGAAGAAAGAGCGCTCAAGCAGCCTCAGACTTTCCTCCTGCACCACGCGGAAACTACTCCACGCACGAGCGTCGCACGTGGCGCGATTTGCGTCGTTTGAGCTGTACTCTGACATATATTTTTTTTTTGGGGGGGGGCGAATTAAAAATGCGACTTTCGCACGTTGTTCGATTTAAAATGAAACTACCCTGGAGGAAGTGGTTCATAATGGCGACTATTCCAAGAAGAAACAAAAAGAAGCGCAGCACTTGGTTATGCCAACTAAGTAACACTTGTTTCATTTAGGGGGTTGGACCCTTCGCGGGGGTGGCTTCTGTGGTTCGCCCATCTTTATACCTCTTCCTCTGTCTTTTTCTCGTTTTTCTTTTGCATGAATTTGAGGGAGGCTTGATGAGACCTTTGTGACATTCTGTCGTCATTATCAACCTCCATGTTTTGAGGGCTTTTTGGAAGGGGGCTTTCACGCCTCCGTCCCAAACCGACTGCAAACCATCAGCTTTAGAAAAAGCCGTGGCTGCTTCTTTTTGGCCAGTTGTACGGCTGACCTCCATTGCAGCAGGAGACACCTGAGTGCCCCCAGCTTCCTCCTGGGGAGTGTGCGGTGGAGGCTCAATAACCTGCGAGCAGGTTTGAGTCTCCACGGATTTCCTCGGTGGTGCCACTCCCCTGCGCACCACTTCGGAGAAAGATCCTTTCGTTTGGAATTCGTATTGTGGCTTTGCAGCTCGGTAGAAAATGTTCTGCACGGTTTTGATCTTTATGATTTCTTTTTCCTCTTTCCAGAGTGGGTATGATCGAGAGTACACTGGGTGATTGCCCTGACAGTTGGCACAACGATACTCACTGCTGCAATTCTCTGGTGAATGGTCTTTGCCAGAGCACCTTGGGCAAGCCGCATGTCCGCGACAGACAACCGAACTGTGCCCAAAATGCTGGCACCTAAAGCAACGTCTTGGATTTGGAAAGCATGGGCGCACGTTACAACTGATGTAACCGGCTTTTATGTTTGAAGGCGATGTACGCAGTTGAAAGGAGAGAATGATGTGCTTGGTTGGGATTTCCTTTGCAGAGACCAGGCCGTTCACTCAGGCCATCTTCTATCTCACATTCCGTGCATCCAAGGAGTTCATCTTCAGAGATGACACCTTAAGTTATATTCAGTGTACGACGCGCGGTAATGCTCACAGGTATGTCCCCGATGTTCCAGAGTGTTTGCAGTGCCGTGCTTTGTTGTTTGTTGTGTACTTCAACCTGGATATCCCCAGCATTCAGTTTTCTTGCATTGTACGATTTTCCTATGACTTCCTCGAGCTCCTTCGCCACAACAAAAGGAGAACTTTTTGCTAGTGCCTTTCCCTCTTCCTTAGACTTCCTTCCTTGATTAGGAACTTCGGAAACCAGGGGTCTGGAGACAGATCAAGCATTTGGTTCAGGTCTCTCGGTGCGGCTCCTTTTTACGCGCCGATCAGATTTTTTAGAGTGTTGATTATCCATATAACGAGATATCAATATTCAACACAGCAGGTGTGTCGCCCACCATGGAGCCCAACTTAGGGAACGTGCCCAGCACGCTAACACCTACATCTGCACTATACCTTAGTGCAGACTTCAAGAGAAAGAAAGGACTGCACAAGGTTGAGCCTCGCTGCCAAAGAATGAGAAAAGGAAAGAGGAGAAAAGAGGAGACAGAAGAAGAAAGTGATGAAAGTGGGAGGTGGCGACTAGCTGGATAATCCTGGACGGGCCTTCCAGGACCACCCGTCTATGGGAAGCAGGGGCCAAAGTGGTGTGTTGCTTTCGCAGAGGGGCCCCGAAGGGTCCAAAGCAACCTCTGGGTCCACTCAACCACCAGGACCCCCCTTTCCCCAGACACGGGACAGCCACGCACAGCTATACGTGGGTGTCCCGCTATACCCAGCTATACTCTCCCGCGGCTACCCTACCGTAATTGCGGGAGAGGGCTACTGCGGCAACACTGCCGGGCGGCGTATTTATATTTGCTAGCCAGTACAGAACCCAGAGGGAACTCTGAGGAGAAAAGCGCTGCTGATTGGTCGGGAGACAGGAGGTTTACTACACGGAGCGGCTGTATGCCGCGCTCTCCGTCGCAAGCCAGCTGTGTACGCCGCCGTCTTGCCATTCGCGTCCCTGTAGGAGTACACACTGTGGCCTGCGTCGTACAGGGCAGTGTGATGTCTGTATAATCGCAAGCGAAAATAAATGACGCCCATTTGAGACCGTCTGTTGGGACATCATCGATGTGGTTAAAGGCGCTAAAAGTGGTTTGTCTTTTCCTCTTTTCACCATCGAAAACAAATGATAAGAAAGAAGAAGAGGTGATGCCGTCCCTCAATCATTGAGGGTTTATGGGGGCGTGGGGGAGAGGGCCTGGATATATCAACGCGCGTACGTCTCGTCCCTCGTCAGTGATTTATCCAGAATCCCGCCCCAAAAAAATCGTTCTCTCCGCGCTCGCCACACAGTGTGTGTGTGTCTGGGGGGTGGGGGCTCGTTCTTTAGCCATTTGAAGTATGTCTAGCTGTTACCAACACGCCCAAAGATGTGTTTTAAGTAGTTAAGTTCTCACGACTTTAAGGTAGCTGAACTTTCCTTGATTTCTGGCAACACCCTCGTACTTGGGGCCAATTGTTAGCAACTGTCCCTCGTTCTCACGGATTCCCCTGTGTGAGTTGCACATTTCGCGCCATTACCTTCATCTTTAGGGAAAAGCAAACGACAAAAATCACCAGCGCCAGAACCTTTTCTTTTAACCATACTTGACGCTTCCCCGAGCATTATTTTTATCCTATGACCCTTCCCCACGATGAGGATGCGCGTGTCGAACTCTTCTGGAAATAATAAAATATCCGCTCTGTGGAAGAAACAACCAAGCTGCAGTGCTCTATGCTGTCGACACAGTAGATTTTCCTCGAGCAGGTGAAAAAAAAAAGGCACCTCGAGTCTGGACACAAACACTGAGATGTACAGAAAGGACGCAAGATGCACATATACAAAATGCTACCGGCTGCGTAAGCCGCCTAATGTCACATTCCCACGCAGCGTCCGCACATGTGTCGTTTTACAGCCACTTTCCTAGCTGATCCCTCCTTTTCCCTCTTTTTTATTGCATGAACCTCCCGTTTGTTACAATGATCCTTGGATCCTTCTCTTTCAAGTTGTTGAGCTGTAACAACATCTCGTGTTGCAGTTCGCGCTTGCGTCTCATTTTTTCCGGCAAACGAAAGTCAATTTTGCAATCCCAAACGTGTACACCGACCCGATCACACCGTGTCATCAGCGCTTCTTGCGGGCCATTTCCCCAGATGTCTGAGGGCAAGACTTTCACTTGCGTTAAGGATATCCAGTCATCAACAACGGAACTAGAAGTTTTCCGCGCTACCCTCGTGAGTGCCGATGACGCCACAGAATGGTTGCGGCAATACAAGGCCAACACAAGCACTTCGTGGATTATTGACAAGACTATGGAGACATCTGAAAGGTAAAACACTCCCTGCTTCATTTATTTAAATAGTGGTAACGCTTCCAAGAGCGACACAATGAATAACTAGTAGTTTGCACATGTAATTAATAAGTTACTATAGTCAGCTATACTTTCGAGTGTAGTTAGTTAGTGCACCTAAACACATTCAAGAATAAGAAACCATCAATTATGTTTTGTCTGTACTCAAGAATCAGTTAGTTCTAATGTGCTTTAAACAATTCTGTTCGAATTTGAGTTTGCAGTATTTCCTACAGAGCACAACACATTTTCACTGAGAACAAGTTTCGGCATTCTTTTGGTAGGCGTTGCATACGAAAAGAATGTCCAAGTTTCACATTTTTAATGTATTGTTATACTATATTTGAACATAAAGGATTGCGCAAGTGAGCAGGTGTAAACTTGCCGTAGTGTATCCTTGTCTACTTAGGCTACTGGTCTTGCACCTGTTCATCGTTCATTAAATAAATAGTATACTTTAGGAAGGTTTTATCTTCTCCTTTTAACCGACATAATGCGCGGCAACTTTAAACAGACACTGCCTGAAGTAACTGGTGGGGTACTTGAGCTTGTAACTGCTGTGATTCAAATATATTTTGACTTCTGTAACTTTTCCTGCAACTTAGTCCCTTTCTGAGCCATGCAACTGTAACTTAATTAGGTTCTGCAAATAATTATTCCACTCTGGACTTGCTAGAAAATTGTGTTTTCTCATTTGCTGTTTATTCTTGTCTAGTTTAATGATGTTTAAATGACGCTCTTGCTCGCGAGAGAAACATTAGTCTGAAGCACAGTTGTCCTTGTGCTGATTTCCGTCCTGTGTAGTGTATACCGCATGCCATCAGTGCCTGTCCTAGAGACCAAGTTTCCTACTTTCTCAACAGGATGGTGTTCCATACTGTCTGGAGGTGCCGTCAACACAATCGGAACAAAACCTCCCAACGTCTTGCTACAAACTGCAAGGCAAAGATTGATATTAAAATCAAGAAGGTTAACAAGAACACGAAGAAGAATGATTCATTTCTTCGTGGAGAGCCTCCCCTGCCTGGGGTGATCAAAGTCCAAGCAATGCACAATCACAGCACGGAGTGCGATGGTGCCCTCAGGCTTCTTCGTTGTGAACCACAAACAAAAGCAAAGTTTCTTGGATACTTTGACGATGGCATGACTCCAGCAGAGGCCATTAAGCTCCATGAGAGTAAGCTGTTAATGGAAGGCGGGGTTGTGAACCTGGCAAACGGTGCTCTGAACCCTGTGCCAGTTACTGTGTACCACTGGCACAATGTATGGCGCCTGGACAACTTTGGGACTGCAGTGGAACCCATATCGAAGCTACAGGAGAAGATCCCACTGTACAAAGAGCAAGGTATGCTGGGTAGCTTTGTTCTACTTAGACATTCTTGCAGCTTGTCACTTAACTAAGTCAGTTCGTGAAAAGTGCTTCCTCCTCCCTATTCTTACTAAACCTGAACAAATGACGATATACTCATTTCGACATGCCCAACCGACACAATGTGCAGTGTTGGATTTAAGTCATTTACTAACAAATATGTGCACCCACCATTGGTATTGTTACTGAGATAACATATTTTTGGTTGCACACAGAATGTATTTTTGTCTGTAAAATTGCAATGTATTTTTCTTGTGCCGCTAAATACATACTTATAGCATGCATAAGCGTAAAACGTACACATCATGAAACGTATCCATGATTTTCAAAAGGTGTACCAAACTGACCCTGCAAATTGGAGATGTTAATTGGAAATATCAGTCCATTGTGTACTTACTTTAATGAAAATATTACTTCAGGTCAGTTGTTTCCATATGCAATTATGCTCAATGTGGTATATATTTCCTGACAGGCACACACGTGACGCTTTCAGAATCGGGTGATGGCAACATGTGGTCAGTTTTAATTGTCACACCAATCATGAAGCGAACCCAGGAACTGGCGTCAGCAAAGGAGATAATCTTCGTTGACTCTACTTCCTCATGTGACGGGATGCATACCACTGCTATGCTGCTGCTGTCTGCTACAAGTGCTGGGGCTGTTCTGCTGCACAATTTACAAACGACAGAAGGATACGAGACAGCATTCGGCCTGCTCAAAAGGACATATCCACATTGCTTTGGTGGACAGGTGGTAAACCTACTCCACAAGTCTAATTGGGGCACACAGAAATTTAGATGGATAACATTACAGAACAAAACAGTACATTTTCCACTGACTGGTGTATTCAACTGTAATTTCTGTTGACGAGGTGAAACTTTCTTCACCTGAAAATGAAGGTGCTTGTAAAGATTAAATCGACTTTATTATATCACCATGCAACTGTGGATAAAAAAGAAGTAAAGAGAAAGCATGGGGTTTCTTTGCCTCCTGCAAGGTGCACTTAAAATTTGTATGGTTGCGCTAGCCTCATTTTATGATTTTATTTACAGGTGTAAATACGACGGTAGGCTGAAAAGTAATGCCTCCACCTTCATAACTCCTCAACAGATGGCAGCACCACTGTGCAGCAGGTATAGGAGTATTCTGTAGACTCTGCTCTTCAGATCCAGTAAGCAGGAAGCCTTAGTGAACGGTTGTGTTGTGACAGCGTAAAGAGTGGAACCCTGCGCAGATGGTCAATGCGATTGAAGCAACGTGCTGTCACTGAATTCTTTACAGCAGAAGGTGTCACCCCCAAGAAAATTCATGAGAGAATGCAAGCCGTTTATGGTGATTGTTTGATATGAGCACTGTGCGTCGTTGGGCCATCAAATTTGCAGTTGGTGAGGTGGGAACATCTGACTTGCGCGACAAACAAAGAAGTGGACGTCCAGTGACAGCAACCACTGAGTTGAACGGTTGAACCTTACCGCATTCCATACAGTCCAGATTTGGCACCGTCTGACTTCCATCTGTTTCTAAAGCTCAAAGAAGACCTACGGGGACACCGATATGAATCTGATGACGAAGTTGAGAGAACTGTGAGAGGCTGGTTGCGGAGACAGAGTGTCGACTTCTATCGTGACGGCTTCGAAAAACTTTTTCACCGTTGGCGGAAATGTATCCAATTGTCTGGTGATTACGTGGAAAAGTGAATATAGGTAATTAAAGAGGAGATTCTAAACTTTATTCCTGCGTTTGATTTATTAAAATATTCCCATCCGTACCCAAATTATGAAGGTGGAGGGAGTACTTTTCACCCTACCCTCGGTACCTTTAGCAAGAACTTTGTTAGCATGTGGTAAAGGAACAAAGACACATTTAATTTTTGACCTGCATGCATAGGGCATGGGTCACCTGAAAATTGCCTGCCTTCTTTAGTTGTCTAGAGGTCTATCCAATTCCACGCAAGCTGTGATCTGAAAAAGCATAAAGGTTAATGAGAACATGGTCGTGCATCCTGTGAGACCTCGAAGAATTTTATGGAAGTACACATGCACTTCAGCAATCAAACATTTCAGTTGCTTTATCAAATAAAAAGGCATCTTCAGGCTTTTTACCAGTCATGCAAACGAAACACGATAAATGAAGTAGTAATTGAATACATGATAAAACAATGTGCCCAGCTGCACTTTAGTTGAATAATGGTACTTTTTCTTATTGGTATCTCCATTATTCATATCTTGTCATACTTTCTGCCATTCAAAGGAGAGTATGCACACTAGGAGACAAACTTGACGTTGGCACCACGTTCCCAAATTTGGGGATAAGAGAAGGATACAAACAAACAAATGCACTTTTGTTCGTCTCCTTGTCTTCTCCCCGAACTCAGGGATATGCTGCATACGTAACTCTAAAGGTTTCTTGTGAACAGACTGTATGTATTATTCCTTATTGTGCTTGATGTAGCTGGACATGTAACATCTTGTATAGCAGTATTAGTGACAGGCTTCAGCAGGTAAAGAAAGTGACGTTCCATTAGGTACCACAAGCCTTCATGACAGATAACTCGTCAGCCGAAAAGGAGGCTCTACCCAAGACGTGGCCCCAGGCTACCCAGCTGCTCTGCCACTTTCACATCTTACAGGCAGAGTGGCGGTGGCATACATATGCTAAGAATGGGGTAGCAAGGGACGACAGGCAAAGGCTTATGTCTGCTTTCAAGCAGGTTAGCAGGTCACAGTATCACACGATCACGTGTTACTGCAAATTTTTTCTGTTTGAAAGTGAAACGCTGTTCACATGAGCTGTGAACGCCTTTGCTGGAGGAACAGATCATTGCGAGGGAAAAATAAATAATTTCTGCTTTATACGCATGTTCAAAAAATAATGATTTTTGAACAAGAAAGTCTTTCAGATTTGTTATTTTAATCAGATCTTTTAATGACCCTCCTGATGACTGGCCATTTGTCATAATTAAAGAGCAATTTTTAGGCACTAGAAAACCACAAGCAAAAGAAAACACATTTTAGGCACCTCAAATGGCACAAGAAGGAATTAATTTCCTTGGAGTAGGCACTATCAATATGGCACTACCAGCACTATATACCAGCGATGCCGTCTGCACTGGTTGTTTTACGGTAACATACCATTCTATCGTGTCCACCCTCCATCCACTTTTTTGTTTTTGCTATAGTCGTGACGATGCCCACTGTTGTGTGGCCAACAACGGCGAGCCAATTCAGTCATTACCCCCCCCCCCCGTCCTTTTCTCCCCTCTCCCCATCGCGTGCACTTCTGTGACGATTGCTGCTGAGAAATAATACAGTTGTATTAACTTCGGAAGTCATTCGTCGGTTCCACTGCAAGGATTCCACACAGCCAGCGAGAGAGAGAAGTAGGAAGAACAATATTATGGAGATTTTGGCGTCCACAAAACCACTCTGATCGCATGGCAAACTCTATTTTGTAATTGAACTACAGTACATGCTCACGTCTTCTTATTGAAAGCATGAAGACAGTAGAAAACAAGCATCATTCCTATGTGTTCCTGCATGAAGTTCTGTCGCCTGTCGCTACGAATTGTCCTACGTGCAAGGACGACCTCGTGACATCGGCAGAGTTGATGGTGCATTCCAGTACAAACGGGAACAGAAGGACGTCATCACCAGAGCTGTAAAATAACTAATTACAAGTAATTGAGCTACTGTAAGTAATTACCTTTTGTGTAACTTATTACTGTAACCAACTACTTTCTAAAACGTGTATCTGTAACTGTAATTTAATTGCTGTATTTTGTATAACTTGTACTCTTGCTTAGTTACTTCTTCAATTGAGTTTCCATGCCGGTGTTAGGTACTGGAGTAGAATCTTAGAGTGATTATAATGAGACCTTAAGAAATGTTCTGCGGTTAAGAACAAATTTATCAGCATAATCAGCTTGGGTACCAAGCAGGCATGTGGGTTGTTTCACAAGTTTGTTTTCAACAAGTATTACGTTTGATACACTGTGTTCCAAAGTTTTTCATGTTGTCACCTTGAACATGAGTAACCGAAAGTCATAGAGAAGTAACACAACGATATTTCAGGACTAACTGTAGCTAAGGTACAATTCAGACTCAGTGACATTTCCTGTAACTTAGTTACTTTTAAAGTCATGCAACCGTAACTTAATTACACTTGTGAGTAACTTATACAGCTCTGGTGGCCACTAAGCACAGCTGTAAGGGCAGACACGGTCTTGCACCAGGTGCAAGGAATACGGGCGAAAAAGAATCCACTTTCTGTCACAGGGGGAGACACTTGCATTTTGTGATGCAGTGCATCTCAGGCTCTTATGATTTTTTTCTGTAGAAATTATGAAATAAACACAAAGCAGCAAGTAAAGTACCTGTATAGGAACTTATCGGTGCATATTTTCAAAACAGGCACTAATCGAGAAAAAAGGCCCAAACATTCGGTTACCAATGGGAACCGATTCGTGTTTAGAACATTGAAAGGCATACGAGAGGATAGAAAGGTAGCAAGCAAGCTGGTGGTTTAAGTTATGAATTCAAGTTTTTAAGTTATGGATTGAAAGGCAGCTTCTGTACATCTCCCGACGAAACGGCATACGCCTGGAAATCTGCTCTCTAGTCATAATATAAAGTAATACTATTTGAATAAAGTACATGGATAACTTCCCCTGCACGACGTCACTAGCTAGACGTGTGGGCCTACATGGTGCAAGTGCACAGTGTGATTCTCAACTGTAAGATACACCCTTGTTATAATAGTCGGAATGTTGTTGAATGAATGTTTGTGATCCCGTGTCACATTTTGCAGCTCCACTCTGAATTTGAAATGGATGAAATTACACGAAAGACTCTTAGACACAGACTTCTGCTTACTTTAGCACGTTTGTACTTTCAAAGGTACATCTAGCAACTGCAGAGGTACACAGACATGGCTGAATCTGTGACTGCCTCCTTTTACATCTAGTACACATCAATTGGTCTTCCACTTAATTTCTATTTTCATAATAGCCTCGTGAAACATTGTTACGTGTGGAAGTAGATAGTGGATATAGAGATACGATGTACAATAATAATAATAATAACAATAGCACACCAAGCTCAGATTGACAGTATTAAATTACTGCTGCAGGTCCTGTATGCCGACTCTGAAGTAGAGTTAGTGGCGGCAACTGCTCGCCTGAAAAAGCTTTCCCATACCAGTACAGTGCAATAGTGGAGACACTTCTGAAGAAGAAGGAAGAATGGGTGAGGCTCTTCAGGGAAGGCATAATGACACGGGGCCACCAAACAAATAATTTCGTAGAAGCGTCTATTCATGTATTGAAGGACATAATCCTCTGCCGGACCAAGGCCTTCAATGCCGTGGCACTAGCAAATTTCGTTGCGACGGTGTGGGAAAAGTATTTCCAGGCACGTATTTTAAAGCACGCTCATAACCGAGTTGCATCTCACCACCTACTGTACGACAAGCTGCTACGCCGGATGCCAAATGAGGCTGCAGAGTCAATTGTGCAACTGAGTGACAAGCTCTACAGTGTTCCAAGCAGGAATGCAGGTGGAAAGACGTAAGAGGTGTCTCCTGACCTTCGTACGTGAACCTGTTATAGTGGTCTCCAGGGAGCTTTTTGCAAGCACCAGGCTCTCGTCCACAAGGTACATGGTGGCATCTTCCCAAATGTCCCAGTGTTGACAACCAACAGAAGATCGTTATAAACTGGGAGAGCTGGCCCTTGGGGAGGAGTGTCCACCACCAACCTTTTTCGCAGCCTTTCGTAGTGCCGATGATGGCATGGCTGACAAAAGAGATGTTTGCACCATAGAAGACATGCAAACTCTCTCATGTGAATCTACAGTAGAGGAGTCCCCCTGTTATGAAGCCCAGCCATCCACCTCTGGCCAGAGCTAGGCTAAGGAGGTGAGCACTGTACTCGTAAAAAAGCTTGATGTCCATACTGACCATGCACTTTCCTTCCATTTTAGGTTTCAAATGACTGCCTGGTGGCCATCCAGAAAGAACTACTGCGTATAACCTCTCTGGCTACAGGAAATGCCACCTTTACTCAGTGCCTTCAAAGAATAAGCGAGCGGCTGAGAAATGTAAGGACGCAGGGTAGTGCGGTTGAAGTGGCCCTCAAGATTAGTCACGCTGTAGCAAGCAGCACAAGAAGGGGTGGACGCATACATGTCCAACCGACAGCAATTTCAAGGCGCTGTCCAGGTGTAACAATGGGCTCGCGACGCATACCGGCAGGACGTCCTCCAGGCGAGCTACCACAGAAGAGGTTTAAGAGGTGTCACAGAATACGTCCTTGTGTCAAAGACAATGTTCCATCAGCTAAGTAACATGGCAAAGGTCAGAAAGGTGCACTCATGTGCCTTCGGAACATCATTTTTATTCTTTTTTCATAGAGTACAGATCACAAGTGAAATGCTATTTCAAGTTCTCTCCTGCTGTTTTAGTCTAATTGGTTTGGTCTTCGTGTTTAAGGCAGGAGGGAAGGGGGGCACGAGAACATTGGAATATGTAATTCTCGACGTTGTATGAAATGTTCTTATGTTCATGGGGCTGGGCTTACCAAGGATAACCTTCGCCCAACAATATAATATTTGCCTTTACACTGTGACACAGGTATGATCATGAGCAACACCATACCACACCACAGGGGTCAGTTGTGCACTAATCTGTTTTTACCTTTTTGCATAGCACGCTGCGTTTGTGTCTCATCTATTGCATGACAGCCATATCAACCATTGCAGAACAGTGCTGTAAAGCAATCAATTATAAATAATGTGGTCACTGTAATTAATTCATGTGAATTCTGTGTAGTTAGTTAGTTCCACAATTACGACTCATATTATGTAAATGTGAATGTCATTTAATTAATTTTGCATGTACCTTCACTTCTGAAACAGATAGCTTACCAGACGACGCACTGCAACCTGCATTGAGAAACGGGGGACTACGAAGAAAAATAAGACATAATTTAATAGAATATTAATTTTCATTGTTTGTCACTACGTAATTTAAAGTTACATATGTAACCACCAGGGTTGCCAGGTCAAAATCCTGAAAAGTTGTCAGTGTGCACTGAGAAAATAGCCAAAAGTAGCCAGTTTTCTGTGTATATAGCCAATCGTGTAGCCAGCGGCGTTTAAGCATCATATCACGTGGAATGAGCTGAGCTCCGTGCAAGGTTACTGAACCAGGAATGCGGAATTGCCATTTGTACTGGAATGTACTGTAATGGATGTAATACAGATTGACGAATTAGTAACACCTTCAGGGGGAAAGAATGACCAGGACGTGGCAACATAATTTAATTTCTACGCGAAGCATGACGACAGAAGCCAACATAAACAGCCTAGGGGCCACAGCTTAGCATAAGAAAAACTCTATGATAACTCGTGCATGTAGTGATAACCAGAGTCTTTACGGTACGAGAGAACTATGGTGGGTTGGTAGATTAATTTCACCCAACCGAGGCATCTTTAGTCTGTGCTAAAACCCCAGCACACAGACAAAAGTCAGTCACAAGTACATCGCGACGACTGAAGAGAAGGCCGACAATCGGTGACCAGCCGTGTAGCGAGGGTTCCCAGCGCCCGGGCCGAAACGAGTATCACGCCCCCAAACACGTCCCTCCATATCCCTATCGTCATCCTTGAATTGAGCCCCTTACTTCCGATAATGCACATTTTAGGGTCGATTCAGATGGTGCAACTCCTTGCAGATATATATCGAACCTCGCTTCAATCGCCTCAGTCTTTGAGGCACCCAGAAGATCCTTCCAACAGCGCCCAACGTTACAAAATTGAGATTTTTTGAAGTGATAAACAGATTCACTGATTTTATTTCACCCTTTTTCCTCTCTGTCGATAATTTGCGCCCCAAAAAGTATTGCAATCGGAGCAACCGCCCCCCGCGCTACGCCTCTATTGGGGTCTGAACGCAATGTATATGTGCTTAGGTATTACACGTGTTGCTATATGAAAAAAGCTATCCCCATTGGGTCCACAAAAGTCTGAATCAGCGCCAACAAGTATCTCCAAAGTGGCCAGAAAGTAGTGAAGTCACCACCGCCCAAATTTCGGTTTCACAACAATCATCTTTCATAAAAGGAAAAAATAGCCAGAGCTCTTTGGCTGCACGTATAGCATATGTTTGTAACTCAAACGTCGCCATGCCAGTACTGGACAGCTGTTTCGGCCTTGTTGGGCCTCATCAACAGTACGCAGGCAGGCAACGTTTGAGTGGATGGCGTCAGAAGTGACCTTCTGACGCCATCCACTCAAACGTTGCCTGCCTGCGTACTGTTGATGAGGCCCAACAAGGCCGAAACAGCTGTCCAGTACTGGCATGGCGGCGCTTGAGTTACAAACATAATAATCTTTCATGATTTTTTTAGCCAATTTTATGCAAAGTGGCCAAATCTTGCAACCACCCTCATACTTTCTCGGCATTTTTTTATTCAGTTTCATTTTAACTCTACATGATATGAGCAAATCTTATCTTGCTCATTCAAGAGAGAGAAAAATAGAGTGGGCATACTCTGTGATATATTTTTAGCCTTACTTCAGGCATGTTGCTGTGTTTTTATTAAGAACAAGTTTCTAGTCATTGTACTGTGTTATTTTCACTTGTTCCTTCAATAAATGGATCTATATTTGCACTGTGACCTCCTTAGAGAGGAAGAGTAATGGTCTACATGAAAGATAAACATTGAAATAAATGTAGCGCATGTATCCCAGACTGCAATGTACACCTTTGCAGACTTGAGTGTAATTGTGTTACAAGACTTTGTGTTCTTGTGTAAACTGATCTCGCCTACTCTTTGTACCCAACACAAAGGTGGTGAATGTAAGCTCATTCTATATTTTCAGCTATGTGTAGTGGACTGAAAGAATGTATTCTCAGTGCCCACATCATCGGATATAAAAACTGTTTTCAGTACAGCACTGCAGTTACTTTTGCCGTTATTTATACCCCCCTCATGAAGACGCGTTCCGTGATGGCTATCGCGTCGTCTCCTGTATTAGATGTATGCATTTCATTGCTAAACCTATGCATTAGTGGATATTGGTCTCTCTCACTCTTTCTCTCAAGCACAATGAGCAACTACACAGCCAAACACCTCACGTGCAACGAACACATAGGTGGTTAACCTGCAGTTTCACTTGCTTTGTTGTAGAAGTGCATCCTGATGCTGCACTGCCTAAGCTACTTTTGAAGCTCCTCATTCATTGTGTGACAGCAGCTCAAACTAAAGCGTAGAAAAACAAACAACGTCGCGTAATTTGTGGAACCTCCAGCCAGCAACTCAATCCGCTCTGCTTCCTAGGCCTAAAGGAATTCTTGCATGTACCGCAGCTGCTGTCGCGTCACCAATTTTTACATTCGTGCTACACAGCACGTGCACACTGTCATTGTCGTCGTAGCCACCTCTACGTTAAGCACAGCAGCGAAACCATACCACATTACGGCACTACCACTACACTCAAGCGCCTCCGACCAGACGTGAACAATAGTACACAACACAGAAGAAGCACAACCAGAAGTTATGGGTTATACGAACGAGTTGATGCACAAGGGGCAACATTTCTTGGAGCCTGGGGAATACAACAAACAACACACGGAACAGTAGTCGAAACCACGAGACTCGCGATGTGTCGTCGACTGCGTTCTTTTCTGTGCAAAAGGTAAACAAACGATGAGCCGCGCGCCGGGTGGAAGGCGCGGCGTAGTGTAGTACAACTCCTATCTCCCGACCAATCAGCAGCGCTTTTCTCCTCTGGGTTCCCACTGGTTCTGTGCTGGCTAGCAAATATAAATACGCTGCCGGGCGATGGGGGCGCCAAGGATGAAGAGGTAAAGAGTAACAATACAATTCAGTGAAATGACGCTGACGATAACTTTCATGTAATGTTCATGTAATTAGAATGTTGATGATGATGATAATTGGGAGTTTAGTGGCGCAACGACAACAACGACCATAATGCGCCAAAACTTTGATGTGTAAAATAAATTTAATTTAAAAATATACTGATTGTTTTAAAATGATAAAAAATGTATTCAAATATTCAAAGGGTGTGTAAATCACTGCATAAAAAGAGAACTGAGACACTACAACTCATTAATGATCCCTATATCTCTAAAAAACTTAGACATTCTCAAAAGGAACGAGAGCCTCATCACCCAACAGCAATGCTGGATGGAGAGGTAAACAGAGAAAAGAAAAATGGCGTTGACGATGTACCTCGAGGAAAGGACAGCTAATAAGTAAATGCAAAATGGGCAGGTCATCTCCACACTCTATGCACACTGGTGAGTCCTCTCCTTGTAACAGATGCCCATGGGTCAAGAAAGTATGACCCAATCTGAGCCGACTAAACAAAGCTTCGTGCAGTTGGCTCTGAAAGTGTTGTACAGACGAGGGTGGTTCCATAAGTTTCCGGCCCAAGGTAGAAAATGCGCGTGAATTTGAAAATGCGATTACGGACGCGTGGCGCCATCTGTTGGATGGCCGGAGCACCACCCTCCACCCTCTCCATGCTTCTGTCGGTTGGAGAGCGGCATTTCAAACAGCCAGGGTGCACTCTTCAGTTAAAATGAAAAAAAATCGAGTACCGCGCTGTGATAAAATTCTTGACAAAAGAGGGACTTTCGCCTAGAGAAATTAAAGCGCGACTGGACAACGTGTACAGGGAAGCCTCTCCGTCGTACACAACGGTAAAAGACTGGGCTAAGCAGTTTCGACTGGGGCGAGAGTCCATTGAAGATGATCCACGCGATGGTCGTCCAGTGGAAGTGGTGACACAAGAAAATTTGTCTCTTGTCGAGGAGGAAGTGCTGAGCGACGGGCGTCTGAAGGTGAAGGAAATCTCAGAAAGGCTGGGGCTTTCCAAAACAACAACAGTTTTTCGCATCATCGGCGAGGCCCTTCACATGAAAAAGGTCAGTGCGAGATGGGTGCCACGACTTCTCTCGTCAGTTCAAAAGCAACGGCGCGTCATCTGTGCCGAAGAGTTTTTTTAGCTCTGTCAAGAGAACGAAGAAATATTGAAGTCAATTGTCACAGGGGATGAGACTGTGGTTCTCTACTATGATCCCCTTTCGAAAAAGGAGTCGATGGAATGGCGCAAACCAGGAGAAGCACCCCAAGAAAAGCCAAGGTCACACAATCCACAAAGAAGATCATGGCAACAATGTTTTGGGATTGTCACGGGATCCTCCTCATCGACTTCAAAGAGAGGAACACCACAGTGAATGCGACTTATTATGCTTCACTCCTGCACCGACTAAGAGACGCCATCAAGGAAAAGAGGCGCGGCAGGTTGAGTCGAGGTGTCCGGTTGCTCCAGGACAATGCCCCTGTCCACACGGCTTGTTGCCAAGGCTGCACTGAAGGAGTGCGGTTTCGAAGAAATCCACCACCCACCCTACAGTCCAGACTTGGCACCGAGTGACTACTTCCTGTTCTCAAACCTGAAGAGGGATCTCAGAGGACGGAGATTTCAAAACGATAGTGAGGTGCAAGAGGCAGTTTTCCAGCATTTTGCGGACAAAACTTCGGACTATTTTTACAAGGGTATAAGAATGCTGGTTGAAAGGTGTCAAAAGTGCATCGAAGTTAAGGGTGACTATGTCGAAAAGTGATACACTTGTTTCGTCTTTATGACTATTAAAAGTTGGTCGGGCGGAAACTTATGGAACCACCCTCGTACTTTCCAGTGTGCGGTTTTACTGTGTACAACTTGTTGACTGTTTGTGTTTCCCAGAAGTCCTGCCATTTTTTGTTAATGTCTCCATTTACCTGACGGTCTAGATCACATAAGGGAACTTCAAAAGGTGTGACATCGCTTCCCTGGGCAACAACAACAACAAATAAGTTAATGATAATGAATGGGGAAATTCGCCACTTAAGGTGCGGCCCACTACCCCAAGGCAAAATGGGGCAGGATGCTGCACGGTCAGCTTTCTCGTTTCCGCATATGCCGACATGGCTAGGTACCCAGCAAAGTGTTAAAGTGTAATCTCTACCCTGTACGACACTCGCTAAGTATTGTACACGCCTCACAAGAAGATTTCTGTGTGTTTTTATAGTATTAATTGCATGCACGGAACTAAGTGAGTCCGTATATATAACAGTAGATATTATGCGCATTTGTAAGACATGGTTGAGTGCTACGACAATAGCGTACATCTCTGCACTGAAGATGGACAAGACACTGCTAAGACAATGCGATTTTGTGCAGTCACCAGACACCATGGCACATGATACCGCTGAACTGGTCTTGGATGCACCGATGTAAATTTCAGTGTGAACACTGAAGCTCTCCTTGAGATGTTCAAACTCGTGCTGTATCTCAACAGCAGGTCTTTCCCGTTTGTTGAACTTCAACAGTGAAATATCGCATGCTATAGCAGGTTGCCAGGGAGGGAGCATTTTGCTACATTGCAAGGAAGGCAGGTTGTAGCTCAGAAAAGCGTAGTGTTCAACGTCGCGTTGTAACCGTAGACTGAAAGGCACAACAGCACTGGGCTTGTTAATAAACAACCGTTCAAAACGGGTGCTCTCACTTTTCTTTCAGGTGCATGTGGGCGGCATTGAATGCCTGCCATCTTGACAGAGGTACACTGCAATGGCATCCACTACACACACACAATAGACAGCCACTACACAGTGAAATACATTCTACAGACATCAAAGCTTGTAAATATTGCTTTATTGATAATTGTTTTATGAGTGAACATATGAGTGATAGCAGTAAACAAACAAGGAAGGAAGGAGAACATCCCGTACTGTGTCCATATCAATTTGCAAGTGCTTCACCTCCCACCAACCAACAACGCAATGTCTGCATGCTTTTTTTTTCTTTTCGGTGCACAGGTGTTTGTTACAAACACATTCCAGTCCATAAGCTCTAAGAGAACATAAACTATCGCCTTGCCTATCAAACATCACATGAGTTCATCACTTCATCAGTATAAGAAGGGCCTCAGGTGGTGCAAATGTCTTCAACAGAGGCTTCTCTTCAAAGGCATCCCTATCATTGACTCCGCAAGCACGTGAAGAAAAATGTTATACCTTTTCTGTGCACGTCCATCTTTGTTACCCTTTCTCAATTTCTCATTAGAAATTTTCCATGTTTTCGCTCATACCAGAGTAATTGCAGTCATTGGCGCGGGCTCAGGGTTTTTACAGACTGCTACTACTTCACTGTAGCTCACATCTTTGCAAGTTGTCGCTGTTTCACTCAGGAGATGATCTACATCCTCTGCCAAGAAAATACAGTCGACCCCCGTTTATCCGGACTTCATTTATCCGGATCCCGCGGTATCCGGACAAAAGGCACGGGAACAGATTTTCGTCCATGTATTTTGTTCTCGTTTATCCGGACTTCAGCTTCCGGACTCGGACAAGAATTCCACGGAACGAAAGCCGAAAATTCTTGTAATCCAGCTTCAGTTATCCGGACTACAGTGAGTAAGAGGAGACGCTGACCCCGCTTCGTCACCGTTTTCCCTGTGTTGGGGTTATTCCTGTCACACGTCAGGGACCTACATTCCTCCGTAGGGGAGACAACCGTGCACGATGACCCCCTTTTCTATTTGTGTGCGTTGGGTCATGTTGACCAGTCGAGCCATTTGGAAATATCTCGAGCAACTGTCCGGTTCTAGAGGGGAAAACTCCAACCTGAGGGCCTGCTGCTTACGGCCCGTTGGCCGATGAAGACATTCCCCTAGCTGAGCTGCGGTCCCTGATGCAGAGGCTCACTGCGACTGCCGTAGATGATGCTGCGGTTTCTGACTACGTTGACGTTGATGAGGATGATGACGCGTGTGCAGCTATGACTGATGACGATGTGATTGCTGCTGTTGCCTCCGATGATATGCAGCAAGACGGTGCAGATGACGCCAGTGAGAAACAAGGCTCCGACATTGACACTTTGCGTCCGCACTGACATTCTTCGAGCAGCGCAACAGCGTGCCTCAACTCTATGCAATTAGCAAAAGTTTGCAGGAATCGAGTGCCTACACTGTCATTGACGAGATTTCTGTGTTTTGATTAAACCGTGCTCTGTAGGACGTTTCTATTCGGTCGTTTCATTTATCCGGATGCCCCGGTATCCGGACGATTTCGCCGGGAACGGCACCGTCCGGATAAACGGGGGTCGACTGTAATATGGTCATGGCTATGTGTTTTCCCTATACTCATCGAAACATGGTCCCTCATGGCTGTCATGGATGTTGATAGCGTGTCGCGTCCAGCCTAGACACACTATCTCGAAGTTCGTATACACTGTTTCCTGAACGACAGCTGGTTTGTATAAGTAAGCTCATACGTCTCCACATGCATTTTTCTCAGAATTGGAACTACACCAGTAAAGATTGTTACAAATATGCTGCACCCACGGGTTTAGCTCAGCACATGGACGGGACTTGGCCGCAGCTTCAAGCTTTTTCTTAACCCTGTGTTACAGATCCCGACAAAAGTTTACGGAACACCGGAGCGACACCCTAGCAGCGAACGGGAGTGGACACACTTACTGAGAGGTGCGTGGAGTACCCTGTCACCTGTTTGTAAGTCTATCTACTCCTGTTTGCAGCAACGGTATCGCTCAGATGACTATATACACCACTCCGGTGTTCCATAAACTTTTGTCAGGACCTGTACAATATGCTCTTGTGGGCTACATTGTCCATAAGCATTTCCAAGCATGGCAACTGCATATTGCAACCGGTTATTATAAGCTACAGGTTTTCCCGTCGTATTTATTCCTTATACCGTGGAATTTAATCCTCATGCCGCCATTTTTAATCCCTGTTTCGCTGGATTTAATCATTATGTTGCCACTTTTAATCCTTATACCGTGAGATTTAATCCTCCTTCTGTGACATTTAATCCTTGTGCTACCAATTTTAATCCTTATGCCGTGTAATTTAATCCTAAATTCTCGGGTTATCTTTTCATTACTCTTTTCACCACAATGCGAGTGTGGGACTACCTGTGTGATTTATGAGCTATTTTGACTATTTCCTCGTTTACAGCCATACACTGACTTTATGTGACTATCCCTGCTCAATGCACTACTATGTGATAGTGTGGGACTACCTGCATGATTTATGACCTGCTATGAGTATTTCCTTGTTTACGGCTATAAATTGACTTCTATGACTATGCCTACTCTATGCACTACTATGGGATGGTATCGGACTATCCGCATGATTGACCTGTTTTGACTATTTCCTTGTTTACAGCTACAAATGAACTTTTTATAACTATGACTACTACATGCACTACTATGGGATAGTATGGTAGTACCTGCATGATTTATGACCTGATATGACTATTTCCTTGTTTACGGCTATAAATTGACTTTTTATGACTACGACTGCTCTATGCAATGCTATGGGATAGCTTGGGACTACCTGCACGATTTATGACCTGTTATGACTATTTCCTTGTTTATCAATATAAATTGACTTTTTGTGACAATTACTGTTCTACGCACTACAATGGGATGGTGTAGGACTACCTGCATGGTTTATGACCTGTTTTGACTACTTGCTTCCTTAGGCCTATAATTGGACTTTTTGTGACTACGACTACTCTATCCACTACTATGGGATGGTATGGACTACCTGCAGCATATGTGACATGCTATGACTATTTCCTTGTTTACATCTATAAATGAACTTTTTAAGACTATGACTACTACATGCACTACTATGGGATGGT